>NW_009925029.1:103920-110025 GCF_000696875.1 Nestor notabilis
TTACATTCCTCCGATTCTCCTCCCCATCCCTCCAGGAGTGGGGGGAGGTAGAAGGGGGTGGGGAGTGAGTTAGCAGCTGCGTGGTTCCAGGTTGCCAGCTGGGCTTGAACCACGACACACACAAGTCATTAAGGGGAACAGAACACTCAAAAGTTTGGATAATTAATTTCATTTTAGTTGCCCAAGTTGGAATATAGAAGCCAAATCCTAGACTGTCTTGTGCATACACATGCGTATGTATACACTTTGTTTACTTTTATTTTTCTAATCTTGGTGACATGATGAATGGTGAATAAGAGAATCACAGAATGAGTGAGGAGCGAAGGGACCACCCCACCACACAACCTAGAGCCAGTTGCCCAAGACTGTGTCCAGATTGCTTCTGAATATCTCCAGGGATGGAGACTCCACAACCTCCCTGGGCAACCTGTGCTAGCACCTGGTTACCTTCAAAGTAAAGAAGTGTTTCCTGATGTTCAGAAGGCACCTTCTGTGTTTTACTTTGTGCCCACTGCCTTTGCTCCTCTGCCTGGGCAACAATGAAAGGAGCTTGGCTCAATCTTCTTTGCATCCTCTCTTCAGGTATTCATACACATTGATATGATCCCCCCTGAGTCTTTTACAAGCTGAACAGTCCCAGCTCTCACAGAGGAGACACTCCAGTCCCTTAATCATATTTGTGGCCCTTCGCTGTACTCTCTCCAGTACATTCCTGACTCTCTTGTACTGAGGAGCCCAGAACTGGACACAGCACTCCAGGTGTGGCCTCACCAGTGACAAGAGGGGAAGGATCACCTCCCTCAGCTTGCTGCCAATACTTTGTGTAATGCAGCCCAGGATACCGTCTGCTTTCTCTGCTGCAAGGGCACATAACTGGCTTATGTTCTACTTTGTGTGCACCAGGAACCCCAATACCTTTCTGCAAAGCTGCTTTCCAGCTGGGCAGCTGTCAGCATACACTTGTTCCTGGGATTCCTCCTTCCCAGTTGCAGGACTTTGTACTTCTCCCTGATGAAACTCACGAGGTTCCTGTCAGCCCATTTCTCCAGCCTGTCAAGGTCCCTCTGGATGGCGGCACAACTCCCTGCCATATCAGCCACTCCTCCCAGTTTGGTGTCATCAGCAAACTTGCTGGTGGTACATTCTGTCCCAGATCCAGATCATTAATGAAGATGTTAAATGGGACTGGATTCAGTTTTGACCCCTGGGTTAGAGTTACTGGCCTTCATTTAGATCCACCCCTTGGGCCTGGCCCTTCAGCCAAGTTTCAATCTACGTCACTGTCTGCTTATCCAGCCCATACACCAATAGCTTCTCTAGAAGTCTCCCACACAATACGGTGTCAAAGGCCTTAGTGAAGTCCAGATAGACAATATCCACTGCTCTCCGCTCATCTCTCTCCACTCATCTATGAGGCCAGTCATTTCATTGTAGAAATTTATCAAGTTGATCAAGCATAACTTCTTGCTGGAGAAGTGAGCAATGCTGACTACTCATGATTATTTTCTTGTCTTTAATGTGCCTGGAAACGGTTTCCAAGTATAGGTGCTCCATCACATTGCAGGAATCTACATGCAGTTCCCTGGGTTCTCCTTGAAGAACGGAGTACTTACCTCCAGTCTTTAGACATTTCTCCCAGTTGCCATGATCAACCAAAGATTATTGAGAGCATTCTCACAATGACATTTGCCATCTCCATCAGCAATTGCGAGTGCACTCCATAAGGTCCCATGGACCTGTGCATGTTAAGTTTGCTGAAGTATTCCCTGACCTGAACCTCTTCCATAAAGGGTACATTTTCCTTGCTCCATCTTTTCTCTCTTGTCTCTAGGACCTGGGATTCCCAAAGATTGGTCTTGCTAGTAAAGACTGAGGCAAAGAAAGCTTTCAGTACCTCAGCCTTTTCCATGTCCTCTGTACTGAGGTCCTCTGTCTTATCAAGCAAAGGGCCCACATTTTCTCTAGTTGTCCTTTTGTCACATGTGTACAGCTCTTCTCATCACACCTGTGTAAGCTCTTTTTATCAGATTCGATTCCATTTGGGCTGTAGCTTTCCTAACTTCATCCTTGGGTGATCAGACAATGCTTCTGTATTCCTCCAAGGTTACTCATCTTTGCTGCCAATCTCTGTATGCATACTTTTTGTGTCTCAGTTTGGCTAGCAGCTCTTTCTTCATCCATCCAAGTGTTCTAGCATTTTTGCCTGAGTTCTCATTTTCTGGGATGGAATTCTCTTGAGCTTGGAGAAGGCAATCCTTGAAAATGAAGCAGGTGTCTCAGGTGTCTTTTACCTCTAGGGCCTTACCCTGTATCTTCCAAGCAGACCTTTGACCTCACATCCCCAACAAGCCCCTCCTCATTGGTAAGTAGGAGGTCTAGCAGAGCACCTTGCCTTGTTGGTTCCTCTATACCTTGGAGGAATAATTCTTGTCAATGGACTCCAGGAACCTCCTGGACTGCTTATATCCTGCTGTGTTGTCCCACCAGCACCTATTAGGGTGATTGAAGTCCCTCATGATGACTAGGAGCTGTGAATATGATGCTGCTCCTATCTGTCTGTAGAGGGCCTCATCCACTTGTTCTTCAGGTATCCTAGAACAGACACCCTTTAAAACACCACCTTGACCTGTTGTCTCTTTAATTCCAACCCATAAACTCTCAGCTGGCTCCTCATCCATCCCCAGGCAGAGATCCATGCATTCCAGCTGCTCTCTTATGTAAATGGCAGCTTCTTCTCTCATCTTTCCTGCCTGTCTTTCCTAATGAGCCTGTATCCCTTGATAGCAACACTCCAGTCACAAGAGCCATCCCACTACATCTCTGTGATCCTTCTCGCACCCCTTCCTCTCACCAGCAGGTTTTGTTACTGTTCTGCAGATAAGAGCCAAGTAAAAAGAGCTGCATAAATGACACTAATATGAGAACTGGCTATTGTTTCCCTTTTACGAAACTATATGGAAGCCTGCCTCTGACAAGCTATGCCAGTTTGTAATGCTCTCTTCGCATCCTTAGAGCTGTGGGTAACAAAAATCACTTTTCTGAAGATTAGAGGCATGCATTACTCTGACTGGAAATGCTAGTCCTGAGAAGATATTGCTGGGTGACTCATAAATCATGTTATGTAGGACACGAGAAGAAGACGTTAAAAGCAAAGGCCTCTTAGTTCAATTAAGTATAGCCATTTCTCACATATTATATAGGATTTGTCAGGCTGGAGAACCGAATTGGTCCAATGATTACATATAAAATACTATGTAATACATGAGAAGTAAATTCTTGTGGCAGTCAGATCTATCAAGGCTGTTACAGCTTGTTGTATCAGATAGGAAATGGCTTAAGAGTGGCAGAGAGGCATGCCTGAAAATGTAATAAAAGTACCTTAGGACTCTAGCACAGCCCAGACATAACTACCTCTTCTATTTGCAGCCACATTCCTCTTAAATTGCAGGCAAGAGGAGAGGGTGGGGGCATATCTGCAGTCGTGCCAGCCAGTCACCTCTCCCAAAACAGATGACAAATATTGTTAACAGGAACAACAGGCCACTTCTGACAGTTTGCTGTCCAGCAAATTCCCTGATGAGTTAATGATGTTGTGACCTAATTAGTCACATCTTTTCCACCTTGCTTTTCCTTCTGTACAACTGGGAATAGAGGATGGAAAGGTCATATTTCACCGCTTGCCTCTGATGCACCCCAGCCACCCGTACACCCTCCTGGCTGCTGATAGTGCAGCGTGGAGCCAGGAAAGGAGTAGGAGTGGCAGCAAGGTCAGACACATTGCCTGGCAGGAGACGCTGTGCTTCCCAGGAGAGAAGGAAGACAGATTCACCTTTCCCAATTTATTCTTCAGCCATCTGTCATACTTTCAAAAGGCAACTGTACCAACAGGCACATGCTTTCCTTTGGTCTACTGCTCTATACTGTGATATACTAGCAATTTTTTCAACCCAATGTGTAATACTGCTCTGGTTCTGTAGTTTAATACTCTGCCTCCTCATCACTGTGGTATGTAACTGTCTTCAAGGATACACAGTTCACCTGTGGTATTATTTACTGGGCTTGGCACTTCTGGCCCAACAGCAGAGGACTACTTAATTCAATTCTAATTGCCTTGGCCACTGAAGTGGCCATGATTCTCCTATTCAACATCAACTTCTCACTTTTTCTTGTTCTGATGACCTCTCCAACAAAATAGGCCACAGCGCTTATGAAGAAAATAAAATCCTTGAGCCTGAGTACATTTTCTGCTCTGTATTTGTTTTATGTACTATGAAAAATGGAAAAATTTCAACACAGAAGGGAAAGGGTTAACAAAGTACCCAGGCTTATCTTTACAAAGTGATTAGGGTGAGTGATATGCTATGTGCATTCAGGCACGGGGGATCTGCTTAGACATATTAATGTGCATTTGCCTAAATTGCTTACAAGCAACTAATCAAGCACACAGGATAAGACACTGCAATTAATTTCAGAAAATATAAGTATTCAGGGGATCGTCTCTTCCTCCTCTCTCCTCTTCTCTCCTTTCCCCCTTAAAAGCCCTGTGTTGGATGCAGCCTACAATTCAGGTTTACACAGAACATAAGAATTACCCCACCTAAAAATACCAGCAATTTGAAAGAGAGAAATCTTTGGATAAGGTAAGAGAAATATCTATTATTCAGACTTCTGACCATTTTTCATTACCCAGCAGCCTAGCAACATGCCATCCAGCTGGTTTTCATTATTATGCCTGCCTGACTGACATCCCACCACTCCAAGATGCGCACTTGTTTTTGTGTTCCCCAATTTGTTGCACTGAATAATAGCATCTACTGAAAAATGCAGTTTAAATCTGCTTTCACCAGAAATATTATCTATGTATTAAACATATCTTTTTAAATCATACAGAGTGCAGATTAATATGTCTGCATAATCATTTCATCATAGACAACTCACTCATATGACATCAGGATAGTAAACACTCTGGGACATACCTTCCGAGGGCCTGTGTTTTTCAGCTCAAAGACATCCATGGTGTAGTTGACTCTGCGACCATAGTGATCAAACTGAACATTTCCTGTCAATCCTTGTATTCGAACCTACAAATGGAAGAGAAAGTATCATGAAGATCCAACCTTATATTCTTTATTCCAAATGTCACAGAGCAGCACAAATTGCCCTGGCTATGTCCTTAGACTACCGTAACAACACTACTGTAGAATAGTCAGTCATTATAAAGCAAAATGTTGGCTACTTTTTCTATGTATTCTTTTTTTCTTGTCAAACCATGCTCAAAAATAGGGTTAGATATGCCAGTATCTAAGTGCTAACAAAGACACACAATCAACCTTCCCTTCTTTCATGCTGTGCAGCTCAACACCTTCCAGCTGCAGGTCCTAAAGAGAAGTACATTTTTTACCATTCTCACCACTTGGGCAGAGTATTTTGGATCACATGAAATAAACCCAAAGGATGATTGGCCTGAGCTCATGTATCTTTTTAGCTCACACTTCGGTGAATTCAATGTACAAATTGAGTATATACTGCTGATTAAGGTAAACTTCATAACAACCCTAGCCTCAGCAAAGCAGTTACTATAACATAGAATGGATTACATGTATAGGGCCTGAAAGAGAAAAAAAAAAGAGTGTTTCAAAGCTTCAAAGCGGAGAAGGACAGATATAAAGGCATAAGATTGGCTGTGGCAATTTTCCACCACCTGTGTCTCAGCTGAAACCAGAACTCTCTGTTTTTCTTTCAGTGCTATATTGCCTCACAGAGGGATACCCAAACTGTGGTCCTCATCCCAGAGAAGTCATGGCCGTACTGTTGCTGGCTTTGATTGTATCAGCATCTGGCCATGCAAACTTCTTTGGCCAGGTTTAAAGGCACATGCTATCTGCCTGAACACAGAAGCTTGACTTCATGCTTCTCTCAATTGTTACAGATCTGTGGATCTGTACAGAGTATGTGAAGCATACAAAGTGCTTTATTTCTCTCCCTAAGAGTCAGAATGTGGATTTAAACCACTTACTCTTTCCATCTGTCCATTTCTATCTTTGTGGATTTTTCTCCAGGACTGAAACCTTGGCTTCCAGGCACAGAGCTGCCAGCTCTGTCAGC
>NW_009925029.1:110072-117082 GCF_000696875.1 Nestor notabilis
AGAGTGTTTCAAAGCTTCAAAGCGGAGAAGGACAGATATAAAGGCATAAGATTGGCTGTGGCAATTTTCCACCACCTGTGTCTCAGCTGAAACCAGAACTCTCTGTTTTTCTTTCAGTGCTATATTGCCTCACAGAGGGATACCCAAACTGTGGTCCTCATCCCAGAGAAGTCATGGCCGTACTGTTGCTGGCTTTGATTGTATCAGCATCTGGCCATGCAAACTTCTTTGGCCAGGTTTAAAGGCACATGCTATCTGCCTGAACACAGAAGCTTGACTTCATGCTTCTCTCAATTGTTACAGATCTGTGGATCTGTACAGAGTATGTGAAGCATACAAAGTGCTTTATTTCTCTCCCTAAGAGTCAGAATGTGGATTTAAACAACTTACTCTTTCCATCTGTCCATTTCTATCTTTGTGGATTTTTCTCCAGGACTGAAACCTTGGCTTCCAGGCACAGAGCTGCCAGCTCTGTCAGCAGTCACTTCTCCTCAGCAGTTTCTCCTGAGTGGAGCCTGCTCATTTGCAATGATTTAAATTCTACAGTGGGATTTTGATTTTTCTTACTGCCCCATTCAAACAAAAGGCTAAATCATCTTGACAGAAATCTGGAACTTTCTAGGCATCCATATGCATTGGAAATTCAAAATCCTGACATTAGAGAAAAATACCGCTGGGTTATTTCTTTTTAAGGAAAAAAAAATACTACCTATGTGATTTCCCTCAGAAAAATCTACTTTTATTCAAGACAATAGAAACATATTTGAAAGGTTATATTATGTATCTATACCATTTTCCTTAAATGACAATATCTGTACATCCAGTTTATACGCAAAACAGCAAATGAGGTCACCAGTTCAGTGGAGAAAGTCCCAACTATCTTAATAAAAATAACAGTAGTTTCAAACAATAGTAGTAGCCTTCTTCCTTCATTCCAATTTATAAACCAAAACAACCAAAACAGCCCTAGCTGTTTCCAAATGGCAAATGAAAAATATTTTCCCTCTCCCATTACTACCCTTGTGTATATACTTGTGTATAACATCTTCCAAATCATACAGTGTATAACTTATATCCAATATTTAAAAGATCACCAGAATAAAGCCTGCCCTTACCTGTTTTAATGTCCTCTCCATATCAATTCCTTGACCCCATGGGGCTGCAGGGTTAGCAAGACAATCACCAGCATTTCCTCTCCTTGAAATATCAATTTTCTGCCTTCTAAGATTACGGAAAGTTTCAGCCATCACAAGTACTCCATCGTATGTTAATGCAGATGTATACTAAATAGATGGACAAACACACCACTTCAGAATTGGCATGTCTACAAAAATGAGCTGTCTCAGATATTTATAGTTTGATTCATTATGCAGCAGTTTCTGCACCTTCATTTAGAAAAATATTCTCCTCAAAATCAAAAGTAATTTTGCCTAAGGGACAAATACAGGACTGAGAAGAGTACACTTCAGTAGCTCCAGCTTTAAAACTGTATTTCTTAAGGGCAGAGAAATCTGCCTCTGAAGAGTTATCAAAAGAACTGGAGATATGTAAGGGTTTTTTTTTTTCTTTCCTAGTTGTCTTATGTGTTGGGGAATAAACCCACCCACCCAACTTACTTAAAAGAAAAGGAAGGAACAGTAACTCACTGAGAAAATACAAATGCAAAAAATGCATGGCTAATGAGCAGACATCCAGGCTACTGGAATTGTTAAGAATGATTAAAAGTATGTGTTTCCTATCGGAAAAACCTATATTGGCTCTCTGAATGACATAGGGGACTGAATGGTCTATGTTTCTACAGTAACTATAATAACTGCTTTAGGTTGAGAACATGCCAAATGAAATGTGTACAGCCAGTCTTCAACAGATGTTAGCCTGGAGCCACATAAACAAAGGACCATTTCCTCAGTACGGTCCTCTGATGAACATACTGTACGAGGAGTTGTTCACATGCCCAGGGCTGGTATTGATATGCCCTGGAACTTCAAGATTTCATGTTCACTTAGAGAAGTTTACTGATTTTGTTTTGTATATTCTAACATCTCTGGGACACTGTTCCATTATAATCTCAAATTTTTGTTATCCATAGGTGTATTATGTGCGATTTAGATTAATCGCTGTATGACATGGTCTAGTGAGAGGTGTTCCCTGCCCACAGCAGGGGGGTTGGAACTAGATGATTTAAGGTCCTTTCCAACCCTAACCATTCTATGATTTTCAGAAGGAGGCAGCACAACCCTGTTCATGTGGCAAGGAGTCCTGTAGGATAAATTGTTCCTGTCACCAGTACTTGGGGATATCTGCACTCCATAGCCCACAACATCCTTGGTTTTGTTTGTTTGTTTGTTTTTTATCTCCAGACATAAATTCCTTGAATATTCACCGAATTATGTAGCTATGCTTTGCATCCATGTTGATACTTTCTCCGGATTTTGCTAATCCACCAATCTCCCAGCCAAGGGTGACTGCTTATCTTTGCACAGTGCCCAGCACAAAGGATCCCAGTTTTGACTAGGTTTGATATGCATTAGTACATATAATACAGAACTCTTCTGATGAAGTCATATTTACAGCTATGATGTGATGTGCCTGCCAAGAAAATTATAGATGAGAGATATTTTGTTATCCATCTGTGCGGGATTAAGAGAGAGAAACACTGGGATGTAATTTCCCTGTAAGATTGTGCCTGAAAGTGATTACTACACCAGGTTTTGAGATGGATAGGATTTCCAGAGGAAACTCCAAATGAAATTTCAGAGTAGTAAATTTACAATTACAGTTATATCTGATTTACAGAAGAGTTCAGCTGTCCGGAAAGCTCTGCACTCTAAGTGAGTCGAGATAATTAGACGAATTAATGTAAAACTGGTGGAAATTAAGTTGTCAGTTAAGATTTCGACCTTTAATTCCTGTCAGTAAAGGGGTGAAGTTGGAGAATATGTGACAAAGGACGTAAAAGTACATCAGTGAAAACTTTTGCAATTTGTGTTTCTATCATACAATCATAAAGACAGACATAATTATTTGCTAGTATTAGTAAGATCAACTGCCTTCTCTTCTACCCAAATATTAAGGTATTCATTCGTGTATTCAACAATGTTAATCAGCAATTAGAACATTTACGTGATAGAACATTTGGTAGTGCTTCAGATCAGCGAGTACCTTTGGTGGGGTCTCAGATCCTGGGTATTCTCTCTGGTCCAGCTTCTTCCAGCGCTGCATCAGCTTAGTTACCATTGGGGTACTGAAATCTACCAGTTGAAATCCAGTTACATTGGCTCCTCCATGCATAAACCTCTCCAGAGAAATATCTTTGAATCCCTAGAAAATCAATTTAAGATTTTGTTTGTCCTTGCACATCACTGTGGGTCCAATCTGCTCTAAGCCAGCAAGGCAGCGTAAGAGTGTATAGCAGCAGGTTTCCATTAGAAACTAATGTTGAACCTTTGTTGATGATTTCCATTGTGTAATAAAGAATGAAACAAAACCAAGAAATAAATTTCCAGCATTATTATTGCTAGCAATATCTTGACAACTAAGCAACACATTGCCAGGAATGGCAGACAGTTTTTGAAGAAATGCCTTCGCCAGATCAACTGAAAAATGCCTGCAGAATATTAAATCCTTAATCCAATTTCCATCAAAGCCAGCAGATTTGAATGAGCACTGCACTAGTGCTTTAACCAATATATGCCTGGTTTTTGCATGTTTACAAAATGAACAAATACATAAATAAGTAAGTTTATTCCAGGATTCATTGTTTAGGATGAAGGTGTCTGAGATAATGAGGTAATGTAACAGACTTTAGAAGGCAGAGACAGTGGATGAGGATCTCACCATTAGTGTAAGGAAAATGTAACATCAGAATCACACTTTTTGTGAAATTATATGGTGGTAGCTTTTGGATCTGCTATATATATTGAATGCCTAGAGTGACCCGCAACACTTAAAGAAATAATAAAGTACACATGCTTCCTGATTTACTAGTTTCTCAGGCTAATCTGTTCAGTATATAGAAAGACAAATCCTTTAGTAAAATTTGCCTTTAGAGATCAAACTGATCTTCAAGAAACTGCATAATGCAAACTGCTAAAGCAAGCTAAGAAGCAAGCATGAATCATTCTGCTACTTTATTAGCTGTTATGTCTAACTCTAACTGAAAGCTATCATCGTATTTTTATTTTAAATTTCTCTGATTGGCATTTATCAGAGCAATCAGAAATGTACTGTCACACTTAAAGAAAGATTTGGGGGGTTGGAAGGGAAAGTGGATTATTGACCCAATATCCCAGGGGGAAAAAAACCTGTTAAAAACAGAGATTTGATTCATGTCCTAAAGGATACTGCCAGTAAATATGAAAGGTGACACATGAGGAAGTTGTATTACCCACATTATTGAACAGCCAGCAGATATCAACATGTATCCCTGCTGGAGCAGATAAGTAGATATGCCTGTCTCCACTGTATATCTCACCAGCAGTTCAGGTATCTTGTATGGAGCAACAATTTTATATGGGAAAAGTTACTTGGGGAACTATAAATTTGTGAAAATCTAATTTGTAAGACCTAAGAGAATAGACATGTCTCATTTAAAATGCCTGAGGTCTTAAAAATAATCTGAAGTGATCTTAACTTAAGGTACAAGTACAGCAGAGCACAATAAATATTTCATGTCAACTAAAATTCCTTGAGGGAGAGTAAAAAGAAAACAATTTAAAGCATACATTAGACTCTGTCTTATACCCAGTGTGCTTTGCCAGGCAAGTATTTGGGCTTAAAGAACAGGTTATTTTGATAATACTGCATTTACTCTTTTTTTTTTCCCTCTCTTCTGAACATTATCTGTGTGAATATACAGTTTAGATTTAGAGTGAAAATACTGAACTAGTAATTTGAATGGAAATAGCTGATCTTACAGGAAAATGAATGTTCCTTGGAGAATGTAGAAAAGTTACTTTGAGAATTGTTATGTTAGTAATATTAAAAAGATGAGTCAAAAATCATAGTGTAGTTCTGTAAATTCTAATTCAGCCACAAGATACTCTTGGCAGTCCTTTATGCTACATTGATTTTAATAAAATTGGAGAGTAACATTGTGCCCTTCTTGTCTAGATGGCTGTAACAACAAAACCAAGTTCTTTCACGCACCATAAAGAATGTATTATGCGCAACCACATATTAATGACAAATGGCAAATGTTGTGTGAAGTGCTACAACTTCAATGCAAAGCTGTGTGTTTCACTTACAAAGGAAGGGTATAATTCTAGAAAAGCATCTTACCAGGTTGGCAACAATATAATGGTATCCTTTAACATGCTTTCCCACGCTCACAATCTGTGGGAGAGAAATGAGAAAGAAAAAAGAAAAAAACAATGTCATATTGTTTTCTCTAGAAATGTGTCTTCATAGCCAGATAGATAAAAATTCTGAAATATGTAACATGTAGTATGTTGAGAGTCTCTCTGTGATAAGATAGCTATAACTTTCCAGGTGCTTATTCATGGGAAAAAGACAGAATGAAAGTAAGTAATGAATTGGTAATGTGTCTTCTGTATGAGGTAGTAACAATAGTATAGTATTTTATCAAATAGAGCAATTAACTATGGGATACAAATTAAGAAGGAGGAGGTCACACATGGTCAAACATTATCTATAAAGCCTACCTGCTGATGTCCTTTATGCTTTAAATAAATAGGGAATTTCTGAATCAGACTGGGTTTTCAAGGGCTGTTTGCCCTTGAGGTGGTCAAGTACTCTGAGTGTTATTCAGCAATTAGTGATATGCTAAAGACTTTGGGAATGGGCATGAGTGAGAACAAAGCAAGAATGGACAGCAAGGCTGCCCTTTAGTGTTTAACCAAAATATAACATCAAGTAATGCAAAAAGGCAACAACCATGAATTGCAGCAGCTATAGTCCTGATATAGCAAGATCAGCTACGGGGTTTAGACAAAAACTATGTCAGCCTGTGCCTTGTATCAATATTATTGCCATTTCTGTGATGGAATGAGTCTTATTTAACGTGCTGAAAATCAAAAACTGAGAAGAGAATATTTTGTCAATAGAAAACAGTGTTAATTTAAGCTGTTTTTACTAAAGAAACTAACAGTAATAGCTACAACATGCGGCTTGCATTTCATGCCAGTAAAGAGTACAAGAGTCCTTTTCACTCTTTACTTTTGGTAGTTTATCACTTATTCAGAAAAAGTCTGCTTGCAGCCCAGGTATGTGTTGTTTTTATTTTTTTTTGTTCATTTGTTTGTTTATTTTCCTCATGTACTCATCTCCACAAAGCATTTTATCATCTTTCCAAATGAATAAATAGGATACAGCCAGAAGTTTTCCATGCAGTGCAGGTTACTTAGTTAAGTAATGGGAAGCTTATAGATCTGCCTTCTTTCCTGCTTTGGTATCTTAGCTCTAGGCCCTCTCCTGAAAAACTGGAAACTTTACAGATCCCACCTCCTGTTCAAAAGACAGAACAAACATTCACTAAGCCTTGAAGATCCTTTTCCTGGTGCAGTAAAAATAATTATCACATTTTGGAGATGAGAGACAAGTTGCTGAAGGACTAAATAATCTGGACAAAGACATCCAAGGACCCAGGACCTAAATCTGTATTAACACTTGGAAGTGCTTGATTCCCAGCTTAATTGTTCCAGTAAGTCAGTTTGTTTCTACAACAAAATGGAACAGAAAATCGAAGGGGTGCGGCATAAGCATCTTGTCAGAACTGTTTTAATTTCATTATTTTAAAGTACCAAAGTAAATAAGCAATCTGCCTGTTATCCTTTTGTTCTTGTTTCCCCAACCTCTATTTACAGTTTGTAGCTAAAATGATCGTATTCAAAAAGTGAAACGTAAGCTAAAACAACCCTCAAAGAAACCACCGTCCCCTCTCCCAAGCCATGACCAGACTGTCACCCTTCACTGGACTCAATCAAGCAGCCATTAAGGTCAGTGATTAAACACCATTGCTACTATTTTACTGGGGGGGGGGGGGGGGGGCC
>NW_009925029.1:117178-121833 GCF_000696875.1 Nestor notabilis
CTGGTTCAATGGCTTCAACAGGGATGTGATCCCTGACACCAATAATGCTTTTACTGTATTCCTTCAGTAATACATAATAATGAAAATACATTTGCCTCCCCATTATAGGGAAGATGATATAGATTAAATACTTACATTTTTAAATAACTACAGTACCACAGTTTGAATGTAAGTGGACTAACATGATTTAAGATGTACGTGACATGATATCTATGTACCAGATGCTCAGCTTGGGCAAATCACTGCAGCTCCCGTCTTGCTCCTGGAAGCTGATGTAGCTTTGGCAGTTAACACCCTTAGTAATTTGTTCCCTGGTTTGGTTTCATAACACAAATTGTGATGATCATTGCAACATATCAGTCAAATAAAACAACTACACGATCAATCTATAACCAGTGAGGTATGTCAGACACACATCCATAGTTGTCACTGTCAAAATAAGTAAATACTGAAAATGATTACCCAGACTTACTTCTGTGCTTGTTCCTAGCAAATGCATGTAGATATTACTGCACAATTCTTGCATTTAAAAAAAAAAAATGAGTTTTTCAGTGTATTCTCTCAAAACTTGTCTCTTAGGGTGAGTGATAGAGGTATGCATTTATGTATCATCTAATTTTCTTAACTTCCTTTTTAGTCAGTGGAAAGAGCAGGCACTTTGAGGAAATGATTCATCTTATCCTAAAGCACATGTGCAAAGTTAATTAGACAGCTTGTGCCCTGAAAGTGCATATTTCTCTGCACTGACTAGAAAAAGAGTTGATGATGATTATCTCTGATGTAGACACCTACATTTTATATCCCTAATGTTAACCAAGATGAATTTCACTGTAAGAATGTTGATCATGAAGACAGAGAAGAGAAATGATGCTATATGGCTTATATTTCCAACCAAGACTGAATACAATTTTGATTTTGAATTTGAAAATACTTATGGTTGTTAACCACACACAGTTTGCAAAACAGAAATTACTTACGATTTAGGAAAAAAGTGTCTGTTTAGTGAAAGATGCAGTAAGCACCTTATACTTTTGAATATCCAATACAAATACAGTCACCTTTCTCTCTTAAATGATCAAAGCTGCAGATTATGATCTATAAAAAAGGATATGAATTCTTGCTACCTGAAGAACCACCCTTCTCTATACTGTACTTCTGCACTAGAGATAAATTGAGGCAATGGATGTAAATCCTTCATAACAAGAGAAGTTTCTGACAGCTACTCAGTCTGGAATGAGAACTCTCACACCTTTCTTCCCTATTCTTTAAAAGGTTAGCATATACTAGAGCTTTAACAGAGATGAGGCGCCAAACAGTCCATATACATAACAGTAAATATTGCCCAGAACTACAAACTAAACAGATGAGTGCTGCAGAGTGAAGGAAGAGTATTTTTCTTCTATGGCAGAATGAAGACGGACATAAAAGATTCAGCAGATCTATTCTGCAAGGGAAAAACGGGACTGAGATTTTGACAGATGACACCGTGTTCCAGAAAGCCTTTGCTATAGAAGTTCATTAGGACTGGGGACACCTTAAAAAAAGACTAAAGGGCCAAGCTCAGTCACAGTCCTGAGAGAGGGCAGAGTTGCATTGTCTAACATTAGCAAGTAGCATAATTGGTAGGATAGGATCTGTACAGCAAAAGCATTGGTGCTAAGGAGCTCACATCCATCACATGCATGTTTAGGGTTTTACTTTGGGTTGTCTTTAACCTGGTCACTGGAATGAACTCACACTATACTTCGGAAGTGCTTCTATGCACATCTTCTGTTTGGCATCATCCAAAAGAAAGCCAATTCACGTATTTTGAGTCTGCTCTTGATGTAAAACGCAGCAATCAGGAGTTCCAGTTCAAAAGAGCCTGTTCCTGAAGCCCACTAAGATGCTTTGTGTGCCTGTGGGCCCCAACCTCTTAGACAGGCCCTGAGCATCTGTGGGGCAGGTAGCAGATCCATGTATAGCACAAGGCTGAGCAGTGATGACGGTCTTAATTTCAAAAGGAAGGCTGTGAAGAGAGGGCAACACTGCCATAGGCACCTGTGGTGGTTCTGCCCAGGGAGCAGGAAGTCTGACTTGGCTCTCACTCCAGCAGGTTGCAAAACCTGAGACAGGGCTAGGCATCAAGGATGGGCTTTGCCAGTCACATAAGCAGCGATAAACCATGAAATTGCTGATATAGCAGGTTGGGGAGGACTCTGTGTATGTGTAACTGTCTTTTTCACTGCTTCAGGATGCTTTGATTCAAAGCTGTCCTTGTGCTGGCATCCTGAGTGAGTGGGATGAGATCCATTCCTCCCCGCTCATGTAACACTTCTTCACTTACACCTTCTAAACATTTATTTTTGCACTGTACTCCCACTCTGACTTCTCCTTAAACACCACACAGAGATACTGCCCCCAGCTTTTGTTGCAGTGAGAGTTTAAGGTGACCTCAGCTTGCTCAGGGAGATTTTCGGAAGAAAGTGTTAGGAAGGATGAATTGAGTTGTGACTTCACTGGGGAAGGCTAAGAGAAGGGGAAAGCAGGATGCTGCACTGGCTTTTGTATATTGATTTGCATGTTTTGATTCAATGACCAAGGTGGTTAGTGCCTAGAATTGGAGCTCTTTTATACTCTTATTTGAAAAACTAAGAAATTATTAAGTAATCAACACTGTTTTGAAGAAGAATGAATAAGAAAATACAATCTGCTTCCCAAATTACCATTAACAGAAAAGACAACAAAAGACATTCCATGTATTATCCAGTAGTCATGCTGTTAGTGAATCCTTCATTTCGTTGTATGCAACAGGAGAGAACCAAAGGAAGTGATGTGTAAAGGCCATTAGACTATCAATGTCATTTCAGAATCTAATGCAACTCTTTTTTTTTTTTCATTTCCCCAAATATCATTGTGTATGTGATTGTCTGCAGAAAGGTGAACTTTGAAAAAGGAAAAACCCCAACAAAACAGCCTTAGGTTCTATTTGCTTTACCGAATGCATTTATGTGTAAGAAACTAAAAAGAACAGTTCATTTTGAGAATTTTTAGTTGCTGATCTACCATACTGCAATTAAGAAAATGCCTAATTCTCATTTTGGTGATTCCAGTGGTAATCAAATATAACTAGAATTATACCACTGACTTTAAAGTGTGGTAAAAGCAGGGCAAGTGAGATCTGAAGCTAGCTTAGGCTTTAGACACAACTCTGAACTTTCTGACTTTATCATACAATACTGTTCTTTCCAGTCAGCTGAACAATGGCCTGGCCTAGGAAATTCAGAAACTATTCCACTATAGAAAGGAAGAGCTACCACTGTCTGCTTTGATTCTTTTCTTTTTTTTTTTCCTGGGAATGACAAGTTCACTGACTTTGATAAATGTATTTCCAGGCTTACATCAGCATCTGAACAGAGATTCAGGCCCCAAGTCATCCTCTGTTCTTTACTACTATGAAATGGATATTGCATATAACCCATTTTAAAAGAATGCTTAACTTCTGTAGCATAAAATGTCCCTCATTATGATTTCTAGAAGATGGAGGTCAGTACAGCTGGAGTGAAAAGGACTTATTTTCAGTTAAATCTCTTCAAAGGGTGATAGCTGCGCACTACCAATGGGACTTTAACATAGGTTTTCCTCTTTTCTATTGTGTCACAATTCACTGCCTTAAGAAAAAGAATACCTTCAATAAACGAAGTCTGTCTAACACAATATAAAAAGTGTGGAGACTTGTTAAAGATGGAAGATTGAGACCTGACCTGAAATATTGCAGTAGAAATGGTGATGATATAAACCACAACTGAAATGAGATTTTATACAATAACTGAAGCAAGGATAAATCTTTTACAAAGCCATAAAAAAGCAATTGAGAAACAAGCTTAATTTTAACAGCTAGTGCTTGCAAAAGGGCACTATTGTTGGGGAAAGGGTAGACTGTTAAGGCCTACAGCTACCAGAGAGGATGTTAAAGAAGGCAATACACAAAGCAGAAGTGGCTCTGTACAGATCAGCATTTCTTTCTCTGCTGTGAAGGCAGGTGCTGAGCCAGCACAGTGGTGTGCACAGTGAGCAGAGGGGAAGGATGCTTCCAACATGGTCCCACTTTCCACAACCAGCTGGCAGGGAATTGTCCTGCACTGCATGGGCAGCTGCTGGGTAAGAAAACCTGGGGAGGTGGCTCAAAGGCCATTAACCAGTGCTCTGAGCATGGCTTCTGCTGCTCAGAAGCCTACTCCTGCAAAAGGCTCACTCATTACTAAATGGGATGTGCAGACTTCTAGGGAAGAAAGAAGGGAGGAAAGAGAGGAAGGGTGTAAGAAGAAGGTCGCTTTACAAATCCTCCGAACCATCTGTATTCATACTTTGTCTTCTATGGCCTATTTTTTCTTTCAGTAACTGAAATCACCTATTTGTCAGGTCCAAACCTCATCAGTTGTGTGGTGCAGTGACAAAATGTGTTTTTATTACTGCGTAGTGTGGGACTATTATTGTGTGCAAAATCCCAGCTGCTTCACAGAAAATGAGCCTATGCAGAGAGCCCCCCCTGGCTCTGCGGGGTGAGGAAAATGCTGGTGGCACTGCCAGTAGCTGGCTCCCTCAAGGAGAAGAGCTATCAGCTTACATTGACATTACAGTGTTGCTTAGAAGTAACTCCATAGACCTTTAGGGAA
>NW_009925029.1:121864-130219 GCF_000696875.1 Nestor notabilis
AGCATGGAGAGAAAGGAGTGATGAAGAAAAGAAACTTTATGTATCTCCCACCCATCCTGGGCCTAAGAAGAGACACACAGAGAGTTGTTGCTATGTCCCTGAAGTAGTGTTAGTCCAACAGTGCTGCTACGGGCCTGAATTACTGTGTGCCATACACACTATATTCTTTGGCTACTGATTTGCTCCCACAGTTCTGTGTGAGCAGAACTAAACCTGCATTTTGTTCATGAAAATAAAAAAGATGTAGAGGAGAACTGGAGACAGTTCATGCCATTTCTGATTCAAGGGATAAAGAAACCCTCATTATGCAACTAAAATACATGTAAAAGCAATGGAATCTCTTGATGAGTATTTACCTGTGTTGTGCTAATGATCCTTTGTGCCAATGCACTTCTGCATTCATGGAAAAAGGGAAAGCAGAAGAAATTGTGGGGGAATGATTAAGCTAATTCTCTGTTTAATTCATGTGTCCAATTAATTTATGCTTTTCTGTATTATGATGTAACTTTTTAAAGTATTATGTTTTAATTTATTATTACTATCTTAAATTAATTATGCCAGTGATCTAAATATTATTTGTGACAATGTCAGTTGGTAGCTTCAGTTAGCAGACACGCTGGAAACTAAGGTTAGAAAAAAATGTTTTCAAAACCCGCAAAATTTACAGCTTGATTGATACAGAGAAATTCAGCAAACGTGCTTTTTCAGGTTTAGCACTTCAGTGGCAAAATACTAAGAGCAGACCAAGAAGGAGTGGAATATGTCAGCTTCTGTACTTTTCTCCACTCACACATTTATTTACTTTCATTTTGATGGTAATAATAATAATCAATCTTTTTATGAGAGCCTGCTCCATTTTACCCATCAAAGAGATTTGGTTTTCAATGCTAACACATACATGGTACTTTTCAGCTACATATCTTGAGGATGGGGAAGCTGAGGATCAGTGATGTTGAACGGTACATTGAAAAACTGAGTTAGACAGCTATGAACAGCATCCAAGACACTATGCAGCTACTTGCTTATCACACTTGTTAGTAAGTATTGTCAGCTATTATTAACTAGAGTTTATTGGCTTGTAATTTTTACTAATGATAGTTTGCTATGTGACAACTTCACACCAGGTTTAATTTTTAATATTACAAAGCACAATGTACATTCTTTTTATTATTATGTATCAGTTCAGCTGTGTACATTGAAGCATTAAATATGTGCCAAATGCTGCATAGCAGTTTTCACCTCTATGTTTAAAGGCAAATACATCCCCTGGTGAGCACTGAAGCTTGATCCTGCTGATACAGAGCACTGATGGAGCTGAAAAAAGTTCCTGTCTACTGGGAAACATCCCATTTAATTCTTATGGGTAGGGGAGGGCAGGAAACAGAAAAAAAAGTCTGGAATCAGCCTGTTTGCTAGACCAGGAGCCAGACTGATGATCTGTGACAGCAAAACTGATTCATTATGCAAAATTCAGAAGACAATGCTGCTCACAGTGGATGCCTTGCAAGACTTCTAACACACAGAATGTAGAGGTTTTAACTTTGTCAAATGGAGATGTGTGGGAGAGGATGGAGCTGATACAGATGGAAGAAGAAAGGGAATACATTCCCATTCTTGCAGGAAGGAGAAACATTTTTTTTGCTAAATAGTCCTCTATATGCCCATGTGCATGTGTTTACGTACATATGTGTGTTCACAAATATAGAAACAAACACTGTCGATGTTACTGCATATGAAAAAAGCCTGAGAAAACAGACATTAGAAGCAGCAATATTCTCTTTCACAAAGAAGTAAACGTAAAGATCCTAGGCAAATGCAATTACATTTAGTTTGTGTTTTTCAGTCTGCTTTGCTGAGCTTTCCATGAAGGTCATTATGGAGACACTGTTAAATTAAATTCCTATTAAAAATCTGCCCAAGAGGACTATCAGGAATCAGGAAGAAGTAGCAGAGTATTTAGTAGCAGAGAATGAGGAAGCAAAATATTGGGGAAGCATGCTGTCCAGCTTAGTGAAGGTTTTTGTTTTTTTTTTATGTGGTAACTTCAAGTAGCACAGAGGTTGATCTGATCACTGTGGTATTCCTTCTAGCTGTTTCTGATGCAAACACATTATGGGTTTGCAAGATTCAATACAAGATGATACACAGTTCACCCACTCATAAGGTATTTTTATCTCAAGAGCTGCCTATAGGTGTGCAAATGGAGCAATGAGAAACAAAAATGAGCTCATTTGTGTAGATCTGAGCCTTATTTTGTGGCCTGATGGTCAGCATGACTCCACAAACACAGCAGGACAAGCTGGGCACACACTGTAAAGGAATAAGCTTTGCAGGAAAGCTCCTGGGGGTTCTGGTAGACAAGTTTACCATGAGCTAGTCATGTACTCTCATGGCAAAGAAAGCCAACAGCCTCTTGGGCTGTATTGCCAGCAGGTCAAGAGAGGTGATCTTTCTCCTCTGCTCAACTCTGGTGAGGCATCATCTGGAATGCTGCACCCAGTGCTGGGCTGCCCAGTACAAGAGAGAGATGGGCATGCTGGAGTGGGTCCAGAGTAGGGCCATGAAGGTGACTGGGCTTGAAGCATCTGTCATATGAAAGAAGCTGAGAGAGCTGTGACTATTCAGCCTGGAGAGAGAAGGCTCAGACAGATCTTAGTAGTATGTATAAATACCCGATGGGATGGTGATAGAGAAGAGGTTATCAGACTCTTCCTAGAGGTGCACAAGAACAAGACAAAAGGCAAAGTTTGCAACACAAGAAATTCCAGCTAGATATAAGGATTATTTTATTTTATTTTTTTTTTTTTACCAAGAGGTAGACAAATACTGACACGGGGCATAAAACAGCGGTGGGATCTCCATCCTTGGAAGTTTTCAGTTTGATTGGATGAGTAACCTAACCTAAGCTTGCCCCTGTGAGCAGGGGGAGTATCCAGATGGCCTTCAGAGGTCACCACAATTATTCTGTTACTTTGTTTACAGAATAGAGCTGTTCATGTCAGTACTTCACAGACTGAATTTCAAAACTGGGTCCAAAATCTGTCTAAAAACAGATCTCAGAGCTCCAAGACTCCAGTATTTTTTTCTGGTGCTTTATTTGCTTGGCAGTGTTTAATATGTGCTGAAAATGAGAATTCTGGCAGAAAAAGAAACAGGGGACTGTAACTGTTAACTTCCAACTTCAGCATTTCATGTCTTTGAAAGCCTCTTTCTACAATTTTAAATGTCCTTTTGATATAGATTAACACAGAAAGAAATAAAAAAACAACAATGAAGGGCCTAAAGAAAAGTATTTACAGTTAGCAACACTATCCATCACGATCTAAATGATTCTTATACTGCACTTTTCAGCTTAATTGTAAAATCTATTAGAAGCATTGACTTCATTGTATTATCTGAGAATATTTCTGAGCACCGAACAAACTTAAGTAATAGCTGCGAGATCAGCTATGGCTGAACAAAGACAGTCTGCTTCTATAGTAATAAGTGTTATTAGCGTTTGAAGGAGTAAAAAGAACTAATATAGTGGTTGAACAAATAACATATGTTTTCACTGAAATCTTCAAAATTATTTTCTGTGATATTCTTCAAATCTGACCACAATTTCATTGATTTAGAACACCTCACTCTTGCTTGCAAGTTAGCAAAGTAAGAAAAACCAAAAGAAATCTATTACATGTATTTACTGAAGGCAAATTATTCCAACTAATTAAATGCAAGTAAAAGAGATGAGGGTGATTAGGACATTTCCTTAAATGTGTGTGTTTTGCTATGTTTTTTGTCCTCTTTCCTAAGGAAATTGTATGTGTGTTACTGAGCTGTCTGTAAAATAGTTTTGAACATATTTTGCAACTTCAGCTGTATTTGAAAGGAAGACAATGCCCCTAAGACATCGTCTAAGACATCTAGGACATCTAGGACATCTAAGACATAAGTCTGTACAGTCCTTATTAATACTGGCTGCTGGGCGGAGAACAGACATCCATGTTTTTGCCACCAAAAGGATAAGAAGCATCCAGACACTACACCTCCCCTCTGACTCACAGGTACTGTCAACTTGCACATCTTTCTTGATAGTGTTTTGGGGATTGGGAGATTCTGGATAGAGAAGAATTTAAGCCATGCACAACACGTTAGTCAAAGCAAATTATAGACATATAACACTAAATGACAGAGATTTAGACAGGTATGGTTGAAAGAGTTAAACACGGATTCTTACTGACCCACACTGTCCAATGACCAAGAGGTTAGCTCCAAGGTGCATCGTGATGAGAGGGGGTGGCAGGCACTACCTTAGCGGGCGTCCCTGTGGAGGCAACGTTGGCCTAGGTTCTGCCTCCTTGTCTCTCATGAACCCTGGGCTTTTATCTGTTACGAAGTGCACACTCATTCTGACGTGGGGGGCCAGCCCATGACAGAAGGGGTGGCCTGGGTGGCTCCTTGCCATGTCCGTGCTGTTAGGCACAGGCAGCCTGTGGGGTCTCCTACTTCTGCTTTCTTTCTCCCCTTCCTTCATCATCGTCACCTTCAAGTGCCCTTGCCTTGGTTTTATGGGCAAAACTGAGATGGTACAATCCAAATCGTACCCACCTCCAAAAAGTTAGCAGGCTGTTTGAGGAAGTTAGCAGGGTTTTGGGGCGGGACACCACAGACCAGTTCCTCTTTGCCAGACTCATCTGACACAATTAGCCATAGTAATTTCTATTTCTTGATTGCTCAGTACATTTTAGGGAAAAATGGTGCTTGTGGTAGTAGTGGTGGTCTAAGAGAAGAACAAAGCCTATGAATGCCAAGTCCTTACATTTTACTGTTTTAAGAAGCTTATGGATTGCTTTAGATTGTACTCATACAAATTAAGCAATGAATAAATTCCAATGAGAAGAAAAAATATGAGAAAAAAAAAATTGTTAAGTTGGAAACCTGCCTTGGGGTTTCATAAGTTCAGCTTAAATAGGCATCTGTAATTAACTTTGTTTGGGCTTTCTCAGTAATAAATAAAACCACATTTCTTTTTTAGGCATATTTATTTTGAAACATGTGTTCTGTATTTCAAATAGATACACAGTAAATGCATAATAAGATTAAAGTAATGATTTTCTAATTTTGGTAGATATACCCTTTATCTTTAGGCTGACTTGACTTTTTATTTTTGGTGAATAAGCCAGAACTGCAAATAGATACACTATTTTAGAATGCAGGAAGAAAAAATAAACTGAAAGAAAGAATAAGAAAAGAGAGAAGCTAGTACAAAGTGACAGAAACACATGGGCCTGATTCTTGCTGCATCATAGGCAGTAAATGACTCTGGCCTGGACTATTGAAGTGCTGTACTGCTTGCTGTCAGTATTAGTGGATTAGCTGGTAGGAAATGGAAATTACAGCGTTACAATGTGTTTCAAGTATTCATTTCATCTTAAGCAGAAAGATCTTTGCATTGAATTCAGGGGAGCAGAGCACTTTAGAAACACAACTTTGAAAGGAGAGACACACAAGCAGAGAATTTTCTGTCTCTCTCACCAACTTTCATTCTTGGATTCAAACAGAATATTTTCATGCTTTTAAAGGACCACCTGCTGAAACTGCCGCTAAAAAGGGATGTTGATAAACAAGGACATAATGGTCCTTGACAGAAAAGTACACATCACTAGAAATGCATTCTGCTATATAAGCAATATATGTTACAGAAAAGTGTGGAGATGTCATTTTATCTTTTTCTGTCTTTGCTTTAAGCTCTTTTTTTTTTATCTTGTCCCAGTAAGCTGGAAAGAGAATGGTAAAACCATTTCATGCATGTAGGAAAATGGGGCTTTGTCTCTGTCACTTACGCAATACAAATAAAGGACTATCATCGTTGGTTTTGGTTGTTATCTATCTATCTATCTATCTGTCTGTTTCATGTGGTGTATTTTTATTATGGCTGTGTATGAACAGATAAAACAAAGAGCCAGGAAAATAAACTGGGGAGACAATGAATCAGATTTATTGAGATCGCTTACATGGTTCTAGAAAACATTCTGTTAAGCATAAAGAGTCCTCCACAACTGAGTAGATGTGCTTTCTCCAAAATAGAAACACATCTTCTGGAAGTTCTGGAGAAAGCTGACATGAAGTAGACCTTCATAAAATCATAGAATCATACAATGGTTTGAGGTGAAGGGGACCATAAAGCTCATCTAGTTCGACTTTCCTGCCATGGGCAGTGACACCTTCCATCTTCATTTTACTGCTTTTGCAGTAAACTGTGTTTTGCAGCACAGTTATTTCTGGGAGTGAGCAGCAGTGGTCATGTCAAGCATTGCATCCCCTTGTGTCAAGGACTGTGGAGCTGCCCAAAGCACCAGCGCTGCCATGGCTACCTTGAGAGGCCATGGCTAGGGAGCAGTTCATCCTCACAGCCACACTTTCTTCCATATACCAGGTCTACACTGGTGAACTAAAATGAGTCTGGACCTGCTTGCTGTCTCCAAAGGCAACTCATATGAACCACTTGAAGTGGGCAGATAAACAAAACACTTTATGGCAAAAGTCTTGATGTTTGTGGTTTGTCCTTCAGAGCATGGGATTGCAGGATGTAAGGTCTACATGAGGAGTACAAAGGAGCTTCACTCACAGGTTAACAAGAAGGTTTTCCTTAAGATATTAAGGAGGCAGGGTGTTCTTCCACCATCCTGAGAATGAAGTGTGAAAAAGAGCTAAAATTATCTTGGCATGCTTAAGTTACATCAGATTCTCAAGAGTAGGTGGAGATCTACTGACTCAGATAGGCTGAAGACACTGTCTGTCCTACTGATGAATTGAAGCAACAACTCTGCGACCCTGCAGAAATCAATGTCTTGCTCCAGTGTTGTGTTTAAATGGGGCTTGCTGCTGAGCCATGCCAACTCTGTACTAATACAGAATCCAAGTAAAAGGTATCCTATAACCCTCAAATATCTCCAGTTGCTACTGTATTGTCTTGTGTGGGTGAGTATAACCAAAGAAGAGGAGCATAGGTTTATTAAGAAAACCATCACAGCCTTGTAAGTCTTGGCATAGCCTTGAGAGTTAAGGTTTCAGATGAAACCTTTTCTGAGGCTAAGACAGGAGGGGGCAATCCAAGCAAATCAGATATAAACACTTGGGCTGAATGCATCTCTTGAATTTGATGCTGGCCCTACTCTTACCTTCTAGAACAGAAATCTAAAACTGAAACTCCATCTTTCTATACTTCACCCTTAAAAGGAGTACAGGTTTGGCCCTTGCCCAAAACATCAACCTCATCATAGCAACACAAACACCTGAAAGGAAGATTATGTGATGAAAAATGCACATCCTGGGTTGTGCAAAGGAGTCTGCATTTCAGGTATGTCAATGGGTTCCAGGAGAAAAATTTTCTCTGAAGACAAGCCTCAGGTATGGAGCGTGAAGGCAGCTTCTGCACACACCAAGGCACATAGGGAGGAGAAAACAAATGAAAAAAATTAATGAACTTAAGAAAAATATAGAAGACAAAAAGAAATAGAAAATAGTGAGAGTTGCACAAGAAGTGAGAAAACAGCAAGCTGCTGATTTTCTCAGCTGGGAGAGGACAGTGAGCAGAAGATACGAGGTCAGGTAAGGGGTGGGGGGCGGGTAGAAGAGCAGCACATGAGCTCACTTTTTGAACACAGCCAGCAAAAACGTCTCCAATCTTCACTGCTTGAGGTCCACAGTTATGAGAAGTGTGAATGAGCATATATACGGGCAGTCACTTGAGAAGAAACCCACAAGCTCACAAGCCAGCTTTTCTCCCTTCATTAGCATAGATTTAAGGGCAAAGCAGTTTGAGTTATGGTCTCATTACTGAGATTTAATTACTTTTCCTAAATGTTCTGCAGAACATTTACTTGTACATTGCAAAGTATTACAGTATAGTCAGAACTTAGGCTCTCAATTACAGGAGAAGTAGGCAGGAAAGAAGTTGAGTTAATTAGAGTCACTGAAGCTTAATCAATTCCTCTGTGTATGCAGGGAAGAGCATGCCAACTTTTAGTCCATTTGTGAAGCCACCTTACCTGTCTGCTACAGGTTATTAAAGATTTCATGCAAAGGGGAAAAGTCAGTGGCTGATATTTAAAAATGGCTGTTATTTTGCATTTTTTACATTGGGCTAGACTTTTTGCTTCAATCCCATTTTTGGCAGACTAAATGTTTTTGTGTCTGAGACTGTTTCTGACTGCACATTCTTAAGATGCACTTTATTTCTGAAAGCAAGAGGCCCAAATCAGCACTCCAGCCCTACTTGGATGTCAGCCTGTCTAGGAAGAGCAGGACCTTCACAATGGAGACTAAAGCTGCAGCTATTCTGCATACTTTTGTAGCCTGGCTATAATGGCC
>NW_009925029.1:130250-132759 GCF_000696875.1 Nestor notabilis
GTGACCTTTCTTTGGAAGAATGGAGAGGATCCCCAGGCATGTTGGGGAAGAAGAGAACTCACACGATTTGGGAAAATTACAAAAATATTCTGAAATATATGAATTACAATTTAATTAGGTAAAGAGTAAATATATATATGGGAAGTCACTATTGAAAAAAGAAAATACCCACAAACCAGTTCCTCTCACTTCATTAGCACAGATTTAAGGTCAAAGGCTTTACACATAGGTGTGAATAAACACCAGCACAAGTACAGAAGAACTCACTTCCTGGGTAAAATTAATTCTGCCCAAAATTAGGCAATAGACAGATGAATCACTTCCAAAAAGTGCTTGTATGTTGAAAAGTTAGAACTAGATGATCTTCAAGGTCCCTTCCAACTCAGACCAATCTATGAAGTTATGTGTTCACTCCTACCCTCCACTCTCTCTCCGCAGTTAATGGAAAGAGGTCTCAATTTTAACTTTTGTGCTTGCCCTGTAGACATGTTAATCAAACTCACCACATCTGATTCAGATTGTTGAGACCAGGCACTTCCTTTTTATGACCTAACAAGCCTGCATTAAGTACCTATTTCAGACATGCAAAATCCAGACCTGTATGAACTGAGTATGCAGGTGCCCATCTGGAAGGAGAACAAGTAAGAGCTTTTGGTAGCAAATAAAATGTACACATGAGCTCATAGAAATGTAAATGTGTACTGTGTGACTTCATTTTGCTTTGACACTCAGTAGATACACCTACATAGGATGGTAGGTGTATCTCAAGACTTACGGTAATATAGCATACTTTATCTAAGTCACATTTGTATGCCATGTAAAAGAAATCAGGTAAATACACATGGACACATAAATAAAGCTGAGAGAGGAATTACTTTTCTCAATGTATTTTAAAGGGCCCTGAAATGGGTGTTCTGTTTTACTACTACGCAGGCTGAACTGGGGCAGGATCTCATTATAAGCTGTAGAAATCATGTGCTAAAACATAATGGCATTCAGAATCAAAAAAAAAAGGCCAAAAGAATATCTATAGCAATATGGCGTCATCTATTCTTCTCTTGGCAGCAGTCATAGAAAAAGTCCTTGTTAAATCAGCCATGCTATTAATTCTCAGTTTCCCTCTTTATCTTCCGTCAGTAAAAGCAAAATTGATGTATATATTTCTATAAATATTATTTTTGCATTTCTGTATCACAAAAGACATTTCTTAGTTCTGTGACTTTGGTAGCAGATGCATCATGACTGTTTTTGCACAAAATCTTCAAAATTAATGGACTAGCAAAGAGAAGCAGAGTGGCGGCAGAGGATCGACCACCAGCAGATGGCATTCATTCCCTGCAATTCCTGCAGCAGCAGCAGCAGCAGGTACTGCATGGTGCACCTGTACCACCATATCAGCATAATATGTGGGATCATGCGAGAAGCAGATAGTTAACTCCAAGTTATTTTCCCATCATTTGACAAAATGCTCCTTTCAAAGCATTTCTTTATTTTTTCCATCATTTAAGAAAGAGCTTGTACATAAGCACTACGTAGATTTGCCACAGCACAGCAGCAGGATTTTATATTCACTTTATACACTCATGTAGGCACTACCCAGCACAAGCCAGTCTGTCTGGCCCAGTATTTTCTTTATGTAATAGCAGCTTTCCATAAATAACTGATGGAAGAACCCGACCTTTCTTCCCAGTTCAATAGCACCTTTATTCTACTGTTCTTCATGTTCGTAAGAAGTCTGCTAAAGTAATAAAACTATCAGTTTATATATGTGCAGTAACAATTTTAAAGCATTTTATGACTAGAAATATATGGCCTATGCTATTTCATAGAATCATAGTGTCTTGGGGACCTCATCCATTTCCTTCCCCCCTGCAATGGGCAGAGGCATCTTCCATTAGACCAGGTCACTCAAAGCCCCATACAACCTTACTCTGAACAATTCCAGCAATGGGTCAGCCACAATATCTCTGGAAAACCTGTTCCAGTGTTTTACCACCCTCACAGTAAAAAATGTCTTCCTAACATCTAATCTAAATCTACCTTCTTGCAGTTTAAAGCCATTCCCCCTTGTCCTATCACTAGTCCCCCTCTAGATTTCTTGTAGGTCTCCTTCCAATACCTTTAAGTATTGGAAGACTGTTACAAGGTCTCCCCGGAGCCTTCTCTTCTCTAGGCTGAACAAGCCCAACTCTCTCAGCAAATTCTCACAGGAGAGGTGTTCCAGGCCCCTGAGCATCTTTGTGGCCTCCTTTGGACTCACTCAAACAGGTCCACATCCTTTTTATTATGTTGTTGCCCCCAGAGCTGGATGCAGTACACTAGGTGGGGTCTCACAAGAATGGAGTAGAAGGAGAGAATCACCTCCCTTGAGCTGCTGGTCACACACTCCTTTGATGCAGCGCAGCATACAGTTGTCTTTCTGGGCTGCAAGTGTACACTGTTGGCTCATGTTGAGCTTCTTGCTAACCAACCACCCCTCATCAATTGCTGAGGTATCTCCAGAGAGGCC
>NW_009925030.1:0-55945 GCF_000696875.1 Nestor notabilis
AAAAAAAAAAAAGGTTATTTGTTTTGCATAGAAATGTAGTGACATGCAATATAAACAATAGCATTAAGTGCAAACAGGAATTATTCAAGTGTCTTTAGTTGTACTGGCAAAAAATACCAATGTTCTGTTACACATCATACATCAATACCTCTCCAACGAGTCTACTACAGCCCCTTGTCTGCACTGCTTTAGAGGGGCAGCAATTCACATGCATTTTCTCAGTTGCATTTGATCAACCTGCAACCACCACAAAAATAGCTTATAACAGACATTTAAATGAATTCAACATAGAAAGATTTAAAGTGAATTAAAAACATCTTTGATCTCTTCAGGGAACCTAGCAATGTGTAGAAAGTTTTAAAAGAGCAAGAACTGCTCCTCTAAGAAAGTCAGAAATCATGATAAAATCCAATCACAATAAAACTTTGTTACATCACTATAAAACAAGGAGTTTGCTGACCACATGTTTATATTCATGTTCAGCAGTAGCTGTCAGAAAATGGCCCCCTGTAGAAAAGCACCCTCAGGCAGAAAACCTACGAGTAGTTCCTAGGTCCAACCTAGATTCAGCTTTACACCACCCAAGGGTGAGATGTAGTGAGTGCTAACTGCATCCAGACCCTTGGAAACACTGGGGTTTAGTGAGCACTTTTACTCCAGTTTCATACACAAGCCTCTTTTTCCCATGCAGACCAAGAATCCAGGAAAGGCCTGAGCTGCTATTCCTTGGTGTTTCTGACATCCACCTCAGTACAAACAGCTAGAGAAGTTGATAGATGTGCCCTGTACACGTCAGCTGGCTGTGCTTAGAGTGGACACTTAAGAAAATAAAGTGTTAGCCATGCTGCTTTATAAGAGACCTGCTCAGGGCAGGGAAACATTTTAAGAGACTGGTGTAAGAAAACAGATGAGGTCGCTGTGATGGGTGCCACAGAGGTACCCCAAGCCTGACTGCATAGGCTTTGCAGTCAGTGTCAAGAGAGGGCAACATGCTTCCCGATGAGGTGTCAGTGCTGACAACCAGGGCTAATGCAAGCCCAGTGAGGCCGCAGGCAGTTGTAACGTGCCGGACAGCTTCCTCTCAGCCTGCTGATCCAGAAGTAAACTATTCCTTATTATTGCTTGTTTGTCTGAAGTCACACACCTAAAATGCATTTCGTGACAACAGAAGCTGGTGCTGACGGTTTCCCTCCTGAAAGATTACAATTGTGTAAAAGATAAAGGAGGAGAAAAAGAAAACAAAAAGTAAAATAAAAAGCAGGCACCAGGGAGGCTACTAGCTGGCAATTTGAGTTCTGCTGACCGTTTCCCTGTCCTCAAAGGAAGTTAATACACACACAGTGCCAGCCATACAAGCTCTTCTGCACTCCGCAGACACAAGCCCTGCAGACAGGATACACAAGACAGACTACTCTACAGATCACCACCTTTGAGAGGCAGAGAGGTGTGGGCCAAAAGGGGTGATGTTGGAAAGCACAGGCATTTTCTCTTTCACACTGCTCACAGATGCCTAATCTGCCATAGACTGTGCTGGGTAACTCAGCAACGCTGGGTTTCTCATTTAATTCTGCGCAGCCACTGCCAAGGGATAACTGCTGCTCAGGTTAACGTGTACTTCACAAGAGGAAGTCATAACTCAGAATAGTTACCTGCACCTCTGGGAAGATAAGCAACTCAGCCAATAAAGAACTAAGGCTTTCTCCATCTTCAAGATAGGAAGAGTAGGAATAGTCTTGCTTCCATCAGAGACTAGCTTACATTTTCCATCCTTACAAGTGAGCAGGAAGAGAGTGTAACAGGCTACCTGGGTGAAATTCTGGGCTCCACTGCATCACCATCTGCTCAGCAGGCATGCAGTGCATACCTCAGTTAGGAATGATAATAATACAGGTTAAAAAAAATAGTAATTTACAAATCCCATCTTGTTAGGACAACGATAGTATAAAATGGCAGGATGCTGCACAAACAACATCACAGACCAAGCTTTCTCATACATTGCATCCCAGAGCAGGTATCTCTGATGCTGGTTCCAGCAAGCAGCATTAAAGCTTATGCTGCTGCTTTTTTCACATGTACCTGCTGGTGGAGGGAAGAAAAAGAAGGAAAAAAATTAAAGAAGAGAAAGATCATCCTAGTCAGTGACAGGAGAAGCCAGTGAAGACAACAGCTTCTTTCTGTAGGATTTTAAAAAAGGTTAATTTGGGACAAGCTAATTTTCTTCAGTTTGACAATTCAAAACCCTTCTGAGTCTACTGTCTATCCTCTCCAAGAGCACTTGTGTGGCTGCAACACTACTGGCAGCTTCCCCTGAGCAGGGGATTCCTGTCCTCTTTCAAGCAATTTGGTTTTAAATAAGGAGCCTTCATTACTGCAGTGATATTATCAATGAGATGGGATGTCGTACCAGAGGGGGAGGTGAATGTGACACTTCCAGTTTAGTGGTAATAGTCAACTGTGATGTAGATACTCTATTTAACTAACTATTCTGCAGAAACAGATCATGATGTCCTTTCAGCTCTTCAGAGGCAAAAGCCCACACCCAAAAACTCTGTACAGCTGGTACTTTCAGGGACAGTTTCTCCAGAGGCCCAGAAATGACAATGTCTGGAACATGGTTCTCCTCTTGTGCCCTGGGCAAATCTTCCTCCACATTTGGGTTGAGATACATGAAGAGCCGTGCAAGGAGGATAGTGGTGCTTACCACATCCTGCTTCCCTGCACTAACAAATACACATCACTACCAAATCCCAAGGGAAAATGAAACGCCAGATAACAGATTCTTCGTATCAATCACAAAGTACTTGTCATGTAACTCAGCCTGCAGATTGCAACCAGCATGAGGGGGTTTGGTTTTGCTGCTTTTGAAAGAAGAGCTTGTTTAACACTGCAACAGCATTCACAGCATCTCTGGGACCAGAGAGCATTCCTATCTGCTCAACACAGCTCTGAAAGATCTCTGTGCCTGTTTCTAAAACAGAGGCTTCCACTCACATGCATTGCTGCAGAATGCTAATGCAAGATCTGCAGTGGTAAAGTAGGTATCTGCTGTAAAAGGAAGTGGTCAGTCAGAGGAAGAGGGAAAAACTTCCTACCCAACATGGAGCTTAAGGCCTTGAAATGCTCCATGCTGGAATCCAGGTAAAACTGTTTACACGGTGCCTGCTCTGGCTGCTGCCTCTTGGAAGGACTGTGGAGCCCACATGGCCATTCTGGCTGGAGTAGTTCTCCCTCCTAATGCAAATCAGGGAAGGGAATAAGCACAATTTGAAATAAAGTTAAAATAATCAGTCTCTCCAGACACTATCTGCAGCTATCTCTGACAGCCAGTTTCTACCATCTGCTGAGTCTCTTCCAAATATGAAGCCCAGCACTACAGAAAAACAAGAGTTTAAGTGACTGGGAACAACTGTTCCCTCAAGGACACGTTCAGTTTGAGCCCTCTCTTCATATATCACAAGCTGACTGTGTGCTGCCACTTGCTGAGATGTTGGAGGACGTCTGAGACAACAGGGCAGGACTGTCCCCATCCTGCTTCCTGAAGGGCCATGCCTCTCTCTTCAGTTCAGTAGAAGGACTAACGCTGAAGAGAGGCTTTGTAGATTCTAGCAGAGTATTTTTCAGCAGGTTATCTTCCACCTCCATCTCTTCAGAAGGGATACAACCTGCAAACACTTGTGAGGAGCCATGTCCCTCAGAGTTCACTGAATTCTCAACTGGGAGCTTTTTGTAAGATAACGACTCAGGCTGGGCCAGCACTGATGGCTGATTACATGCTGGATCTCCACAAGTGTTCTCAACACGGCAAAACCCATTCTCCTCCTGGGCCACTGGCCCATCTGAACAGTCCATATCCTCCTCTTGTCCTGGTACAGGAAGAAATCCTGACCTGTGAGGCTTGGCTTGAAAGGGGGGAATCTCTGACACACCATATTTACTGCTACTGAGGAGTTTTTGCCGAACCTCTGCACCCAGCTGGATTGGGTCACATCTGCTGACAGTTGAAGACAGTCCCCCAAACAGTCCATATTCCTTGTGTGGCAGTTCAGGAGAGAGCGGAAGTGATCTGCATCTCCTCCCAGGAAGAAGGGAGGATTCTTGCCAGTCTGTGCTATAGGGCTGCCGGAACTGGGACTGGCTGGCGTTCAGGCTCCCACCTGCCTCTGGAGAATGTAAGTCAAACACGAGGGAAATCACCGACTTGCTTGGCATGTCAAAGAACTTGATCTTCCCCCCTTTGAGGTCCTCCCGGGCACTGAAGGGATTCACTTTCCGGCCTAACCCTTTGTTAGGTGTATAGTAGGGGTCCTGCACATTGATCTTCCTGGAAGGCTTGCGGGAGAAGATATCCGACTGGCTGCGTGACAACCAGATATTCCGACGTGGACGGGGTGACTTCGGTGGGATCTTATCATCGAGGGAACTCAAACGTTTTACTCCTGGTCCTTTTTCAATTGACCCTGAGTAGAAGAAGAGAAATACTCTTAGCTTAAAGGAGCTATATACCTGCATGTCTGCTCCCTCACAGATCCTTCATGACAGCTGTAAAGAAAAAAGCTGCATTTCTGATGTTCCAAAGTATCTTCCATAAGCACACATCTACTCATTCCTTACAAGTTCCTGCATAAACACAAAGTACACCATTCTCTTCTCCTCAATGTATTACTGGTTTCAAATGTGGAAATTTGCCCTGTCCACAGCTTTTATAAGTAAGGCAGTCAAAACTCCATTTAAAATATTCTCTCCTCTTTTCTCATGCCTCAGGCAAATTAAAGGCCACCTTGAAAACTTGAAATGCAAATTCAGTGAATGCCATCTTACTTCCCTAGGCACTAAAAGTGGGCTGCTTCTTTTCATTTTATGATCAAATTTGATACCCACATTATGGGGGATGCTAATTTTGCAAGACCTATTGTCTTCAGAAAAAACAGAGGAAAGGAAACTGTACAAAAATATGGTAGGAATGAAGACGACTTTCTCTCTTCTATCCAAACCCTGTACTTCAGGGCCCCTTCAAACCTCCTCGCTGACAGTACACTGACACAGCAGAGAGAGCACAGGGTGGTCTTGGAGAAGAACAATTTGCTTGTTTCTAGATTTACCATCCTGGCTTCCAGCAGAGGTTGCCCAAGATCTGTTGATGATACTGACCATGAAAGAGAACAAAAACAAAACATGGTTGCCAAAGGAACTGGGACTTTTTCACCCTGATGGGAAAAGTTTAAGACCAAAATAAATGCTGCAGCACTAGAACAGGATTGAAAAATTGTAGTTGTTTAGGACAAGATGCTACCTCCTTGGGTGTTTGAGGCATGCATCTGCCGCTGGCTTTCCAGGTGTCTCTGAAGAGCTGTGGTAGAGCAAGAACAAGTGGATATAAAGAAGTGATATATCCTTTTGATTACCATTTGCAGAACAAGCACATACATATTTTCACTTTTCCCTTTAAATACTGCCACAGTTTAGACTGTAGTCATTCCACCTAGGAAAGACTATGCAAGTCAAAGTACAGCATGTAACACTTCTCCAAGAAGATGCACATTTGACACATATTCCAAAGGGAGAATGCCAGGAAAATGAAAAAAGAAAAAACAAGCCAGAAAACCCCAACAACAAAAAAACACTTCCTTTTTAACTCACACCTCTTTTAGATGTTTCCAGGTGTGGGAGAACTACTAGATGTATGCACTCCATGTAGTTCGAAATACAGAACTTATTTCAATCTATAATCATATTACAAAGAGACAGATATGTATAGATACGTTGCATATTTATACATACACAATAAGAGAAATTATTTTTATCATCCTGTAAGTTTCCAAGTCTACTAACATAAAAGATACCCAAGTCAGAACATGCCCCTGCCTCCAAGAACTGCTTGCAGTTTGCTCCCAGCACCAGGTGGCACTAGGCAGCTTCAGAGAAACCCCTTCATGGCCAGCTTTCCCAAGATCTGGGATTCAGCTTTTTCCCAGTCTAGGTACTTTATAATACCTTTGTCTCTTCTCTGCTCTTCCTCCTGAAGGAAGTTAAGAAGCATCTAAGAGTTACATGTAACATACACCAAAGAAATTATGTATATGCACTAAATATGGCAGGGGCAAAACAAAAGTTGATGAATTTTCATGTACTATTACCAACTTACAAAACCATTCCCGAATGAATTCTAAATTTCCCCTCAAGAGCTTGTGGACAGAATCTTACGAGGCACTTTAAGAAACAGCTGTTTGTTTTACCCAAAGGACACTCTGCAGTGCAAAGAATATAGCATTGTTCCAGAATAATTTTTAGGCTTTGAGTAAAATCATTCACAAGGTGTAAATAATACCACATAGAACCAAAATCCCAGTTTTCAAGTATGAAGCAGTGTTCATAGCCTGCAGCAATGTTTGTACAGTACAGACACTTACCTTTGGGTTTTCTTTCACTGTTGTCAAGGTTCAAAAACTTTCTCTCTCTCTCCGTGTCCTCATTTCTCAGGCGGTTTAAAATACCCTCCAGTGTTTTGACAATATCAGAGAATGAAGGACGCAACTTTGGATCCATCTGTGAATGTACACAAATCAAAAGAGTTCATGTGGGTTTGTCCAGGCTATTCTACTTACACAGTGGACAGACAGAGGGATAACCTGAAGGAACTGAGGAAATTCAAGACTGTTTTAAGAAGTGCATTGACATTGCAAAAGAAATAAATAAAGTAGGGGAAAAGTAGTATTGTATCCTAGTTTAAACTCTCTCATTTTGTGATCAAGTTGTAAACATTCCATAAAGAAGATGCATTTTAAACTGAAAAGGTGGGAAGCTGTTAGATTCAGGGCTTGCTAGGGGGGGTTGTTTGTTTGAAACAGCTTTCATAGTTCAAAGATTTCTTTCTGGACTCCCAAGTTATCAGTCAGAGATTATATATCAACATTATTTCAAAAGGATTAAACAGAGCAGCTTGGCTATGTCATTCTTTAAAAGTTTGTGCTTCTTCCATCATCTCCTTGTGGCTTTAATTAAAACCCCACCTAAATAGCATTGCTGATTTGAAGTTTAAAATGTTGCCTCTTTCCATCTGCTAATGAACTTCACTCGGTGTAATGGTCTGTCTTGTGGGAAGCAAGACTGGGTACATCATTCGAAAAAGTAATACAGTAGGAAAAAATCCATCTTTGACAAAGTAAAATATATCCCCCCCCAATCCATATGCATTCCATTTGTATTTATAAGTATGTATTTATGTGTTCACCCTAGTAGGAATAGATCTCTAAACTAAATCCAACACTAAAATTGTACTAGAGGGCAAGCTCAATGTCTGTAGTAACTTAGAAGGTGTTTCTTAATTTTGAACATTGACCCTGTATATATGTTACAGGTTTAACTACTGTAGGTAGCAATGTCTAATTCAGCAGCTGAAAGCTAACCTCATTACACTATTAAGAAAGATTCTGCTTGAGCTGATTCCTGTTTCCAGCCCTCCAAAAGCTTTTTCAGAGTGAACAAGCCCAGACAGATCTCACCTCGAGTACAAAGGGAACAACGGTGCTTTGTACACAGCAAACCCTAAAGACCTCCCTGATACTGCCTTGCAGGTCATACGAGATGGATCTTTCTGAAGACAACTGGTATGATCAGCAATGCCAGAACACCTTCTAGCAACACAGAGTAAAGGGCTAAGAATTCATATACACAGTAATAAAAACCAAACAAACCATACTTGAAAAGCTCAAGACCAGCAAGAAAGTTGTTCTAATGCAGTAGCTGGAATTTCCTGGCATAGGAAAACATCTTTTTCTGCTTTCCCTGTTTCACTGAAAGAGTAGGGCAGGGGCAACATGAAAGCACACATTCTGTACACTGGCAAATTTACTAATTTGAGAAGCTTAGGGAGTTGTTTCAAGCTATGGAAGAAAGAAGAGTTCTCTGGCTTTTCTGTCTAGGTAAGATCCAGGACAAGAGAAGCAATGGAAAAGGAACTTAGAGCAACATTTGCCTCTTCCATCCCCGAGCAGTCCAGATTCTGATCAAATGGAATAGGTTTTTCCTCAAAGCAGCAGCTGCCCTCAGCTCAGCTTATGCTGGTAAGCTTTTTGCATGAGGATACATGATTAAGTTTATAAGTGTTCACACGCGTAAGCTTATAATTGTTAGGCAGCCTTAAGTTTTAGACTTCCCTGCATGTACCCAAACACTTTGTAACAGTAAATTGAAGAAATTTTAATCCACTACTCATACATGTCAGTGTCTACTGGTTTTCTTAGGCTGCCCTTAACCCCCAGGGCTTTCCACATTAGTTCAGCTAATCAGCTGAGCTATACAGTTTACACTTTCTTGACCTATTAAATAATAAAAAGCTATATAAACATCCAAGTCTAAGAGCAAATTATCAAACAGATCACCTATTACTGAAGCACACTTAGGCAGGTATAAGAAGCCTTATCAGTTCACTACCTTTTTCCTCCTATTAGGTAAGCAGTGAGTGAGTTATAGCATGCCCCACACTGAAATCAACATATTAATGGCTTGATCACAAGACAGTAATTTCCACTTTCAGTTCAGGGAAGGGATGTTTATTATACAGGAGCAGCACTTGACCATAATCAGTCAGAGAAAAAAAGTGTTTTCTCTGAACACACCAAATTCTTACGTGAGAATATAAGATCAGCCACTTGCCCCTTCTTCATGAATAGTTTTACTCTGAATTTCACCTGTGCTGAAAAACTGCTTTGAATCATGCACTGTGTGTGGATGCAGTACGATTTCTGGAGTCTGCAGGTAGGAGTTGAGATTTCCAAAGTCAAATCCTATCTCTAGCCAAACTCTTCAGTGCTTACATAGTCAAAACACTTCATAATTTCACTTTATGCTCCAACCCTGGTGGAGTTCAAGGCCAGGTTGGACAGAACCTTGGGCAACACAGTTTATTGCGAGATGTTCCTGCTTATGGCAGGGAGGTTGGAACTAGATGATCTTAAGGTCCTTTTCAACCCTAACTATTCTATGATTCATTCTATAAACATGAGTCACAAGTCCTGATGAAGCAAGCTCCACTGCACTAAGGTGAAATTAGAGGAGTGAGGTAGCTTGTCTAGAATAAGTTCCACAAACATTTTTAGAATTAAATTATGCTACCTTGTGTCAAGAGTGGCAGTCACCCCCACCTGGTCACATCCTTACCTTTATACTATTCTGCCCTTGAGCATGTGCATTTGTACTGATACAAAGTAAAGAGAGAGCTCAAGGCAAAAATAAGAGAGATGAGACTTTCCTTACAAACACTTGCACACAGTGCAGGTATTGGCTCTAGCATGGTCTCATTGTGGAGCCCTGGTCAAAGTTTTGTTCAGTAAAATTTTTAGAAGTTGTCTCAATTTGAGTTGTGCAAACTGGACATTCCCAACCTCAGCCAAATCTGGTGGAATCTCAGGTTCTTTTACTTCATAAAAACTGGTTTACTGTACAAAGGCACTAAGAACCTTATGGGATAATGCACAAAAGAGATGTACTTCCTTGGAATTTTCACACTGAGGAGCCATGAAGGTATCCAGCACTATATCATAATTTTACTTGAATAATGGGCAGAATATTTACTCCATACAGCACATTGCCTGTATTCAATCATTTGGAACATGGGCTAGGGATTTGGAGGTTTATCCCACTTTCCAAAAAGGCAGCATATAGAGACTTTACAGTAGTTTAGTGCCTGCTCTTGATTTGTCTCCTCTGTTTGTGAGAACTCAGAATTCTTTCTTCATGGCTCAACAGGTCTGTTCACAATAACAGCTGGATTTTTGTCAGCCCGAGGGCCAGCCAGTGTCAATAGTGTACAACTGGTTATGATCAGTCTGAGCAGCCTGCAAGAAGCTGTTCAGTGTGCCAGACCTGTTTGTTTGGCATGACAGAACACAGAACTGCAAAAACACAAGTTAGACCTTTTTTCAAGGAAAGGGTTATAAAAACTGTAGGGGACTTTCTGGGTTATCAGAATGTATGCTGCTTTTATAGGTAGGCTCTTCAAGTCTCTTCTGCAAATGCTTTAAGCTCTATCTTCAAAAACCAGAGGGATTTAGAGAACTGCAGTTTTGGCCTCTCCCCTTCAAGTAAGATACTCACATTACAGCAGTTGAAGGCCAGCTGGAGGAAGTCAGGAGGACAGTCTCCCACCATGTGCTGGAAGGCATCATAATCTAATCCAAAATTCTGTATAAACAAGAACACAGCATAGAGATATAAATGAGGTCTGCTATCTGGCCCAAAGCATCTTCTTTTCAGTGGAGTGTTATCAGGAATAACCATGAACACCATCTCTCAGCAGCCATATACAGAGTATTTTGAGAAAACTTCATGCACATTCCAAATTGCAGCATTCCTAATGGGGATTACATTATACAAGGTACCTGTTAGAGAATGAACTGACTTCAAAGCCCATTCTTCTTCCTGGACTCAACTGCAATCCACTGCAGTTGAAATATTGCTTCCAGATCCACACTGGCAGCATCTTACATTATGATGTTTCACCCTGGTGACTTTCACAGTGCAAATTAAAAGTCTGCTATAAAACCTATGCTATAATTAAAATTTATCAGTTAACATAGTTAATCTCTCAGTGAATGTTAGACTGGTAATACAAACTATCCAGTTGCTTAAACGCACTATAAAATCTGAGGGGCAGGGAAGCAAAAGTATCTGTTATTTACTGCAGTCGAAGACCTAAGCAATTTTGCATTTTCAGAATTGGAGGGGGAAAGACAATTTGGAAGACACCCTCCCCAGGGCCAAAAGCTACCCTGCAGATGGGACTCAACCAAAAGGCAACTGAAGAAAGAAATACCTCATTTGATTTGCTGATTCCAGCTCAGATCCATGGTGCTTAGCACAGTCTATGCAAAAATAAGGGTGAGCTTATTTTAGCTGCTGCTAGCATAGCTCCTGCCACTTTCACAAGGAGGAACTGCTTAGTGCACTCAGTGTGCCAGAAGTGCTCTGCTCCAAAACTGGCAAGAAGTCTACATGAGCTATCACTCTACAAAAGGAAGAGTCTGCACTGCAGTGCTCTCAGTGTTCTGCCAGTTAGGGACAGGAAAGGATTTCCCATGAGGATTGCAGCTGGACAAAGTCTCTGTAAGTGTTTTCAGTGGAGCTTCTTACAATAACAGCAGAGAAGAACAAAAGCCTTTTACAGGCTATTTTTAATGTAACACCTATTCATCGTATCTTTGGCAGCAGTGCCAGAAGTTCTAAAGGCCAGCCATTATCATGGCATACTTACCACCTCCCACTGATGTTATAAACGTAACCACTTACCTCTGTGCGAGGGAGATAGTCTGGATCTGCCTGTATTCTTGCTATAATCTCACACAGAATTATACCATAGGAGAACACATCCGCCTGCGAGAGGAAAAAAATATAGGCACATGGTTAAGCTCTGAATATTCAGTGTTCTTATCTGCCACTGAGCCTCTCTTTACCCCAAATGGTTATCATGAAACAACTAAACCAACACCACAGCCTTACAATGCTAAGCAACTGCATTATAGTGAACATTTTTCATGAGAAGAAACACATGCTCACAGTAAAGCATTCTTATTGCATGAACAGCAATAATTTTATAACTCTTTCAAGAAAAAAAAAAACAAACAAGCAAAACACCCCACCAAACCATTCTTAATTAAAAAAAGAGAAAAATTAAGAAAAAAAAAATCCTTCTTTGCATAAAGAATGGTGCAATTGCATTTGATGTCTTACAGATGTGAGTAATTAAAAACATAGCAAAACCATGACATGCCTCTATATCACTGTGGTTAGAAAGATGGGTTTAGAATACACAGGATCACAGCTTATCCAGAATATTAATGCAGAACAATGTTTTTAAGAAAAGCTTTTCTCACAGTTCAGTACCTCTGGAGAAAACAGTGTCCTTCCCAAAGCTTGAGATATCTAGTAACACTGCACACCAGCATCAATTTCCATTGAAATTTCCATGACGCTTAGTAATCCCTTATCTGACTACCCCTGGAACTGCACAGTTCCTCAGATTTCCACCCACCTGAATTTATCATGTAATAAAATTTAGAAAAACATGGAATACAAGTCTACAGAGCAGAAGCCGACATCCCTCATCCCTTACATATCAGGCAGGCTTATGTCATTTTTTATGCTGATGAGGTGTGAGACCCACTTCCTCTTTAGTTCTCCACACCCTAGGGCTAGTGAGGAATGTGGCACCATGGATTTGGGTATTTTATTATTAATTTAGGTCAATTAGAACTGTTAGAAAAGCTTTGAAATGCTAATTATTACATTCATTACTAATTTAGCTACTGCTTTCCTGCACGTTAAAAGTACCACCAATTAAACAGATTGACTACTAGCTATAAAAAGGTACAGGATGTGGGTTTTCACACAGAAAAGCTGTGAGAAAATCCTGTGTAAAGAAGAGCTTGATTGAAAAAGCTGTTTCTAAAATCCAGTGTGATCTGATCCTCCTCCAAAAGAAACATTTCCCAATGCCACAAATAGGAAAATTTAGAAATACCTTTGGAGAACATTTTTAAAGGTATCTTACCTTGAGAAAAGTTGATTTCTTTTTATTTATTTTTTAATAATACAATTATAAAAGTTTCCATACAGACCTTTTACTTCTACCCAGATTTCACCAATGTATGGTCAGGGAAGCAACCTCACTACTTTTCTCATGAGACTTGTTGTGTTAGGTCAACAATCCATTACCATATTTCTACATGTGGGGTGTTTCAGAATGGAAGCAGCATAACAGTGAATTATGCTAAAGGTAATTCTATTTCCATATAAGAATCCACACCATGAATTTTAAATAGTAGCTATTCAACTACACTCTCTCTTAGTCTGAATGGCCTGAGTACAGAAATGGCACAAATGAAAGTAACAGTAATTTTAGTAGTATGGAAACTTTAAATCTTGTATACAGCTACTGAACAGAAACATCTGACAACTAAAGTCCATTTATATCATGTACCTACCTTTTCATTATAGGGTTCATCTCTGAGAACTTCTGGTGCCATCCAGAAGGGTGAACCCACCACTGGTAACTTCTCACTGTATAGATATGGGATAGATGGGTGGAAAGGGAGAAGAGAGAGAACCACCATTAATTAAATGCTCAGGCATGCTACTAACGTTCACATAATTCCAAGTATCTGCAGCAACTTTCACTAGAGGGAAGTCAACACAAGTGGGTTCTATAACATACTGTATTTTACACTGGTTTCCTACTGGAGTCATGCAATAGCAGGAGGAGAATGTGAAAGAAAAAGAAAGCTTCAATGAGTTACTCTTATTTCCAGTTTATAAGTGGCTGACCACTTTAAAAAATCAAATTATTTTAAGGTCATGGTGTTCAATGGTTTGGTTTCCAAACTCTTGGCGAAGATGGCTCCTTCATCTATACATAGAAAGGTCTGTGGAAATCAGTTTCAGGCTAGATGTCAAGTTGTCCATTCATGCAGCAAGACATGCAGGTATCCATCCCTACGTGCATACCGATAAGCAGCTCTGAAAGTATTCAGTACAACCTGCTTGCAAATTGCATTTTTTATAAGAAGTCAAAATTGACCAGTTGAATCCTTTAACTAGGAAAAATTAAAAGTAATCAGAATAGAGCAGATTTGGAAAATTTGCAGTGTTTCCATATGGCTGAATACTACAGCCTGAAGAAAGGCCTCCAGCTTGCCACCCAGCTGACCGTGAAGGAAAAAAACAAACAAAAGGCCTCTGAAGGCCTCAAAATAGCACAGCTTGCAAGCCAGCACACTGGAAACAACAAACTGCATTTGAAAACAGAGGTAAGACTGACATCAAATCAAAATGGTGGCTAACAACTCTATTGTGTTGTTTGGTTTAGTATCAAGCTACCTTAACTTCAGCTATTACTGTACTCTCTGTTTCCAGAACATCTCAAAACTGGTTATTAATAACACCTTAAGGCACCTGTGGTGCCTTCCTAATTTTGTGATGGGTTTGTACAAATACAGTTGAAGCTGTCAGCACTTTAAAGGGCAGAGATTCCACGTGAGTGTACAAGGCACACATTGGCTGTACTTAGCGATAGTTTGGAAATTAAGATGTCTACTTTCTTAAGCTTTTAGATCAATATTTCATCAACATTAATGCAAGCCTTTAGACCTCCCAAGACACAGCTTGAGGATATGTGCATTTTAAAAACAGTGCATGACTGTTTTCTTTGCAGTCAAAAGAGCTAGAAGGCTTTTTATTTTACAAAGAAGCAGACTGGAGAAAATCTGACAGCATATTTCACAGCCAGAATACCCTGAAATACACAAGTCAATATACAGACAGAACAATGAAATCCTTGTCCTTGATCTCCCTAATGGAGGGATGACAAAAGGACTATTTCCAATTGTGACAATAGCTTGTGACAGTCACCTGTGCATTCCTCACATGAGTAAGATTATAATTTCATCCTAGGGAAAGCAAAATGGTGAGCTACTGTTAAGACAGTAATTTTAATACCTCTTCGTTATAAACCTGGATCTTAACAACTAACCCAGAGGTTAAAGAGAATAATACTGGAATGCCACTGAATATTGTTTCTGAAAATGGAAGAAGCCAATTAAAGTAGTTTGGAATGAACAGAGGACATTTATTACAAAATCATCCCAATCCAATAATGGCCTCAGGAATCCGGCTCATCACAGCAATAGCACTGTAATTCTTACTGTATTTAAATTAGTTCACATACCTGTGATCAGGAATTTTCTCTGCTAAACCAAAGTCTCCCACTATTGCTGAGTATCCGTTCTCATCATGTTTTATTAAGCAGTTCTGTGGAAAGAAACAAAAGAACTCAGAAGAGTTATTCTCTGGACATGAAACCCATACACCATTTGTTTTATTTATTTTTAATCTGGGACAGAACTGCAAGATACTGTTTCGAAGACATTCATCTATGAGAAGCTTTTGCCTGAAAGCAACCACCCTTTTCCCCTACCCTCCCCCTGCACAATCACATGTCTGTCAAACTTAAGATGCTGCAAACAGCACTACACTTAGTTAATAATCCACTTAAAAACTTGCTGAGAAAGCAGGCAGCCACAGGCAGCACGTACCCAGTTAGGTTCTAGCAAGAATTAAGATGATTTAGCTCCCTTACTGCTCAAGTATGCAGTACATGCAGTTCACTATGACACCTTCAATTTTCTCTTTACAATTTGCCTGCACCTGACCAGAATACAAAATCAGAGCAGACTCTAAATGCCTTTGTATATCTTGCTACATTAGCTACTGAAAAGGAACTCACTGCTTTGCAGTAGATTTTCATTAGAAAATACATGTCACAATGTTATATGTGCTTTTGAAGTCTCAAATAGAATTCTTTATGGTACATCATAAAACATGATTTAAGGGAAAAGTCTAGTAGGCAAAAGCTGTCCATCTTTTCCTTTCAGATGTGCCCTCCAGTGTCAGGAAGGAGGGCAATTTAAGGGCACACACATATAATTCTGTTCTGGCAGCATCACATCACACACAGGGTATTATCCATTTATTTTTGTTACGTATTTAAAACTCTGAGAAATACTTATTGACCATTCCAGTACCACATTTTTTCCCTTCTCACCAAATGAATTGAGAGCTGACTTCCCTAAGTTCTTTTTCTGTCCTGCAACAGGAGCAGAAAGACAGAGAATTTATTCCCTTAGCACATGCCTTGCTCTGTGTCCTTCTGCAGGCACTACAATACCAGTAACAGGCAGCAAACCCACTGCCGACTCCTACAGAGTGGTACCCTGCATTAATTAGCTAAGCAGCAGGAAACACTTTCTAGCTTTATTGTGCTTGGATACACAAAAGCCCCTCACTGACCCCAGAGCATTAGCTTGTCTGCATAATGCAGCTACCAAGAAAAGAGAGTCCCTTGTCTAAAAGATCAAGTTCAGGTCATCACTGTTTACATTATTCAGAGATGATTGTGGCTCAGGCCATGAGGTGAGTTTTCTTCCTGCCAATTAAAAGGTTAAGCAAGCCATTCCTGCCATCATGTAAAGAAAATGCAATGCCAGCCTCTTGAAACACATGCCAGGCTCCTCAGAAGCAAAGTTTTATTTGTTTAGCATGACTCCAGTATAGTAAGTACAGTAAGTTTGGTGATTCATAAGCATGTACCAAGTTAAATCAACTGGGCTTGCCCAAAGAGCAGCAAAGCTTCTCAGTTACGGGCTTTGTTGTCTTGTATCAAAGAGCACATTCATTCAGCTTGCCCCTGTTTAAACATATGGTCACTGTAAGTGGACTTAAAACTGAGAAGGATAAAACTTTTTTGAAATATCTTACTCAAATGATTCAGACAAGTGGAATTTCAGTGCGTACCACACAGAAACAAGTCCATGAGGACACCAGAGGTTTTGCAGTGTACAGGAATGTTGATACTATTTTATGCAGCAAAACACCGTTTTTTTTTCTGCCATAGATTTCTCTTGAATTGAAGATGATTTGTAATTCACCATTTTTTAAAGGAAACCTCTATGATTCATAAAAGAGCTAGTTTTAAAATCTAGATTTCCCTCTTGTGTTAGCTTTACTATTTACATTTTGCTCATTTTGAGTAGCAAGACTGCAGTAGTCCATTTTACCTTCTGGGGTTTGTGGATTAGGGTTATTCTCCAATAACCCCTGGTGCCCAAAATTTCAGGGGAACATTTAAATCCAGGCTAAGAACCATTTTCAACAAAACATTTCTACTGACCTTGAGATCTGCAATAATTTAACGGGCTGCTTTGACACCAAAAGGAGGCTTAAATACAACATCATCCTGACAGCAAATTTTCCTTCACCTTCTTACCATTACACAGTCACATCCTATTAGACAATGGCAATAGATCACTAATTGAAGATGAACAATCTCACCCCCCACCAAGCTCCAGGCAGTCTCAGCTCTCAGGTACAGCACTGAACTATTATACAAGTAGCTTATTCCTGCATAAATCACAAATTAAAACAATAGCATATCCAATCTAGCTACCAAGTAATGCTACCTGACAGATCTAAGCTCCTTCCCGGATGAACCAGAGCTATCCGCAGCAAGGCTAGGCTCCCTTTCAGTTGCAGGCCTTTCAAGAAACCAAACAGAGAGGACACCCCACCACTGTGGGGTCCAGAGCTGGTGCAGGGAAGGACAGCACACCATGACAAGGTAATGGGGGAAACCTTGAGCAACATTTCTGCTATAAAGTACTGATCAATTGTTCAGCCATGGTGGGCTACACAATGTTAAATGACATGAAGAAGGAAGCTAAACTATTCTCTCTCATTAGTGGAAACTTGGCTTTTGTCTGCATATGAAGAAGTGCTAAGTGAGACTTTAAATTCATTAGGATACTTACTCCAGAGTGACTTTTTTATTCACACGTAAATCAGACAGGGGCAGATGACATACCCCAGTCAAAAAAATGCCAGTATTACTACAAAGGTTCACTGTAGTAAAGTTAAACTGATTTATCATAGAATGGTTTGGGTTGGAAGGGGCCTTAAAGCTCGTCTAGTTCCAACCCACAGGCAGGGACACCTTCCACTAGAGCAGGTTGCTTCAAGCCCCCATGTCCAACTTGGCCTTAGCACTGCCAGGGACGGGGCAGCCACAGCTTCTCTGGGCAACCTGTGCCAGCGCCTCATCACCCTCACAGTAAAGAATTTCTTCCTTATAACTATTCTAATCTCCCCTTTGTCAGTTTAAAGCCATCCCCTCTTGTCCTATTGCTACTTGTCTTACAAATTTTATTTAATTCAACTGGTGCAAGTTTTTATGTTGCTAAGCATCAATTTCCCGGAACCCAGAAAGGACGGAAGCCCAGTCCTACCAAAAATCAGTAGTAAACCCCTTCTACAGATTCTAGCATGGCCAGACGTCACCTTTCAAGCCTGTACTGCTCATTCAGGACAAAGTTTTGCAGATACCTATGCTTCATTCTCTGCTGAGATTCTCCAATTTCTAAACTCCAAATTGTACTGCCAAGATAAATCAGGATAAAAAAGGGACAAAGTTTCATTAGAGACTAAAAGCAAAAAAGAGCTTTTAAATTTAAGGTAAAGGTGGTATCTTAGCAGGAAAAGTGCAATAGAGCATACTGCACTGTTTCTTCTGCCAAAGTGATACTTTCCACTTTCCATAAAAAAGAAAATATATCGGTTTGGTATGAAAAAGTTTCATTGATGGATTTTGGCAGAGAGACACAAGAATTCAAACTCCTACCTAGTGCAAAGAGCCTCCCGAGAACTGCCTATGAGATGAAACGCCAAGCAGCTTTATAACATGGGCTTTAAGAAAATGCTTTAGACTTACTATCGCACTATTCGTGTAAGCTGCAAGGCAATAAAACATGACAACCTTCCCAAGCTTTCTCTTTGGACCTATACAGACAGGGACATTCTTTCTTTTGGCAACTCACACAGTCAAAGAGGGCAGTATTTGAATTCAGTTGGGTTCTCAAGGATTCCCACCCCCATCCCCCCTGAAATGGGGACCCCACGAGTCCTTCCTGAGGCAGTCTCGTAATAGAAGCAGGGAGCTTTGTACATGAGCCCTAAAAGAGTTAACAGAGCTGTTTATGCAGAGACAGATGTGAAAGAACATAAAGCCCCCTTTGTGAGTTTCAGGAGCTTAACATCTGCTTTGCACAGCATAATCCTACTAAAACAAATGCAATATTCTACTCTCCCTTTTACATAAACAAAAACGAAAATAGACTCAAGAGTTTTGGAGTTAAAAATAAGTTGCTTAGATGAAGAAACCCCATCATTTTATTTTACAATATGACATCCAATCTAAAATCCTCAGAGATTTTACTGCACTCCAGAAAATACAGGAATGCTACTGTCATTTGCAACCCTCTGATTACTGTTGCTGCATTGAAATACTTAAAGGCCAACTGAGTTCTATCAGCTGGTTTTAAAGGGCTATCCCCTAGGAGAAACACTACTGACAATTAAATGTATAAAACAGGAAGTTTACAATACTAGATACACTTCTGAGACTAAACCAATTTTGTTGAAGGGACAGGCTCCATTTGGGTCCCAAAGTACCAGTAAAAGTTTAGTTTTGTGACTATCATTAGAAATAACCATCTGTAACAGCTATTTTTTTCAGCACAAGCGTGCCCCCCCCCCCTCCCCCAGTGCAAAATATCCAGACTAGAGCTTACTCTAGCACAAAGGGGACCTTACAACCACAGCAGCAAGTATGAGACACATCAGACAAAGGTTCTGTTCACTGCTTGGGTTTTATTTTGTGTTAAACAAGCAAACAGCATACTAGGTAGGTCGTCAGGGTATGCCACATTCAAGCCCAAAGGCAGTGAATGTGTGTTACATCAGTTAATCCACATTAATTGCTTACATGCATGATTCTGTCCCCTAGTAACTTAGACTGCTCCTCTCTCAATGGAAGAGGGGTAAGCCATTACACATTTACCGTGAAGTGAAAGCAAATGTTGGCAGGAATACACACATGTATGCATATGTGTGTGTATATATATGCCAAATATATATATATATGCCCAAAGATTAGAATTTCTTCATAGATTTTATCACCAATGGAGCTCTCAATGTTCCCCAAAACTGCTCGCAACCTACTGTTCATTACAAGACCTTGTTTTCAATTGTACACAGTTCTGTAAAGCTAAAAGACATCTGTTTGGGGGTTTGCCTATTAGTTTTTAATCAAGAGCTTTGGTAGTGAAGTTTGGGGCAATGGGGTATTCAGCAAAGACAGCTCAGCTCTTTGGAGAACAAACTTAGAGTATGTGTTGCAAGCAAATTCTGAAATAATGAAAATAAAAAGGCCCCAAAATATTAGCCTATAGTATCATATCAGATTTGGCATGTTCTCAACTTAAAACATGATTAGACTTCTGTATAAGATGTGCCTTTTGCCACCCCTGCAAAAAGCAGACTGGGACAGGACATATGCTGTATGAGGAATTTGAAAAAGTGAGTAAGATGACAAGACAGAGCAGGAGACCAAGTTAGGGGCTGGCAGGGACCAAGACCAGGGTCTTGAAGTGGGTTCATGAGATAAGGGGAAAAAAACCCCAAAGACTACTGCAAGGATGCAGGCATAGCAAACAAGTGGTGATGGCGAAACAGAGCTAACCTGGAGCAGCAGAACAAGGGGAGAGCTAGAAACGGCTAAACATACTAGAAAACAGAATGCAGAAAGGTAAGTTGTGTAAAGCAGCAAGCAAGAGGGTAACTGCAGTCAGTCAGACAAGGAGATTGAACAGTAAGGTCGGGGGTAGGAACTGGGAGTGAAGAAGAGCCTTAGAACAAGGATTAAAAGCCTGAGCAGAGGCTGGCATTGAACACTAGCAGAAAGGATCAGATAGTCACAGAGTAGATATGATCGGACTCCTAGATGTTTGCTTCTCATTGTCAAGGAGTCTCTCTTGTTCCTCTTCCTATTCCTGCTCCATAGCAAAACCACGCAATGAGTATTAGCAACAATTAAAAGTAGCAACAAAACTAATTAAAAATACTTCCCGTATTAGTTACTGTACTAACTAAAGCAGCAGACACCTCTGCCATGAATCTCAAGCTTCTAACTCTGCAAATGAAGTGCATAACGCCGTTTGGTTTTTCCAGAATCATTTGTAATTGGTGGGAAGTTGCACATAACATACACTACATCAAAAAACAAATACTGCATAAAAGATGGTATGCAAAACCTCCTGTAAGAACTTTCATTCTTCCCCTTATGCATACACATTAAGGTAAAGTTCTTAATTACATGATCACACAGTTTTTCACCTGGTCCCTATGTCTTTTAGTGCACACGTTCACACTGACAATGAATTGGAGGTGTACACAAAACCCTTAGACCACTATTGTCAGGACTCTGGCCACTCTTACCACAGAAACAGAAGGATGAAAGAAAGGCTGGGAAGAGATGAAAAAGAAAGCCTGGGCTGGAAATGAAGGTCTTCTGTCTTGTGGTTTACGTTACTGTAGTGTTGCCCCGGGATCTGGATTCTGGCCTTCCTCAGCATCATAGGAAGATTCTGTGACAAGGAAGTCAGTAACAACATCTTCCCAAGACTGCTGCAGATCTTGTGTTTTCTCTGCCTCCAGGGGTCAAACTTGACTATTTTATAAGTGCTTTAAGGCTTCCAGCTGCCTCTGAGGTCAGTGAGCACATTGCCTTGAACTTAAAACATGTGTAAAATGCCAAATACTCCAAATAAAGTCTTAAAACATGTACCAAATATTCACCAATATTCTTGCTTTTAATCTGTTCTGATAAGGCTGAGTTTATTCAATCTCCCTTATTTCAGAGATAATGTAAGAATAAATTAACTGATACTATGGGAGTCACTGGTGTAAGCTGCCAAGGAAATCAACACTGCTTCTAGAGCAGGGTTTGAGTGCGATGCAAATACAGTGTAAATAAGATGTTGAAGGAAATCTCCATGTAGTAGTAAGATATTTGTTTTGAGGGGTGAAATACAAAATAATTTTGCTCTATTCTTTTTGCAGGCCAGACACTTTTTCCCTGTGCCTTCTCAAGCACTGTAACAACAGGCAAAAAGCTGCAAAACAAGTCAGATTAAGAAAAGCTTTATCACAATCCACTGTCTACTGTTGAAACACTTCAAACACTTCACATTATGATTTCTGTTTTAATTACTGTACCTTCTGTGACTAAGACTTTTGGAGTTAAAATTCATAACCAGATCTCCTTGAGAATCACCGAAAGATAAAGAAAATACTCCTGATTCCAGGATGCAAATCCTCCTTGTACCCATTACAATAAGCCCCAAATAAAAAATGATTCACAGGGCTTGCAGTGATATGGTTAGAGGACAGGGAATGAGCCAATGAGTTGTCATAACCCATCTATGGCTTAATTGCTGTGTAAATCTCTTTATGACAAGTCGAAAGCAAGGACACCAAGCACATTTACTGGCTTATAAAACATACAAGTCACCCTGCCCACACCCTTACTATCAGCAAACTGGAAAGAGCCAATCTGACCACTCTTCCTTCTGACAGATTCAAGTTAGGCTGCTGCTCTTGATCACAGCAGATCAGCCTCATCAGCACCAGCAGCCCAAGGACTGAGCTGCTCACAACATGGGTAAGTCCTGGCTGTCCCAGCAGCACACTCTCTTCTAAGAAGCACTGCCTCTCTCTCTGACAGAAAGGCAGCAGGAAGGGCAGCAGTGGGATGTCAGGGCTGACATCCCCTCTGGGCTCCCACATCGACTACAATGACCTACATCTACTCTACTGTTAATCCCTGTAGCTTCCTGCAGTACCATGCTGGTTTGCTACTCTTCACACAGTGCAATTAGGAAGAGAGATCACCCTGCTGTATACCAATTGTTGATACCACTAACATTTTTCAATCTTAGATTCAAAGGAGACAGGAATCTTTCCTCCTTTAAGTTTTTATGCAGCCAGTACATAGACACATACAATGTTACTGTCAAAGCAAAACAACTCTGCTGCCATAAGTGACAGAATAAACTTTACGTATTCACGCCACTTCCTCCAGGAAGCTGCAGGAATGAGATGTTATCAGAAACATTAAAAAGGCAGAAATACAGATCTAAATTAATCCCAAATAATTTTTATAGTAAAATTCATATTAAAGGGATAATCTGCAGTGGGCTATTGTGTTAAGTGTAATAGTTAAAGAATGGAGACATTACTGCACATAAAGTCTCAGTTTCATTCTGTTTATAGTTCAGATAAGGCCAGCAAGTTTCCCAGAAAAATACCTCACTCTCTCATCCTGCAAACTCAGTGTTTGTTCTGAAAATTTGCAGATAAACCCATGTCTTCACCTTCATTTGCTTAATAAAGCAATCACGTCAATTACTGAAGTTTACTGAAGAGAGAAGGGCAATATAACACAGTATTGAACCTGCCCTTGTTCAACACAGATCACAAGTTCTCTCCCAAGGAAGGAGCTCATCACATCTTCCTCCAGCTTGCTCACACATTGACTGGCTACTAGTAGGAATGAAGACAATTCATTCCACCACGAGTACAAACCTGGTAAAACACAAGCCATCTTCTCAAACAGTAGCCAAAAGCCACAGTCAAGAGTTGAAAATTTTGGTGGCAATTTTTGCTATGGTTATTATCTTAACCTTATTATCTTATCTTTGGAACAAAGCAAACTTAGCCAGCCAGCAAGGCAAACATTTACCCAAAAGGAGAGTCATTTGCCCAGCAGATTTAAAGTATATTTTCTCAGTACAATAATCTACTAATAAAATTCACAAGTACCCAGGCATTTAAGGACAGGTTTTTTCATCTACTTCCCTTCCCAAACAAAACAAGCAAGTGCATACATCACCTCAAAAGATTTAAAAAAAAAAAAAAAAAACCAAAAAAAACCAACCCAAAAAACCCCAATGAAACTGGAAAATAAACCCCAAGAAGCTGCAAAGATCAGACTATAGCTAATGACTTAAACTTTTATCCCGACAGCTTCCAGTGTATCCCACACAGATACTCTACCTCTAGTGCTAAGAACCATGCAAATATAACACAGCCATTAGTAAATTCTTAGGGTTTGCTTTGTTGTCTTAAATAATCCTTACTACTTCCTGTGGCCACTGATGAGTTGCTATTGCAGTGAAATCAGGCACTTCTCCAGCGGGTGCATTTCTAAACAACTGACATTCAACAATAGATAATATTGAAGCATTGGCAGGGCAGCTCTGCCGAATTACATACAATTATGTAGAGCTTTGAACAAAGGCATTCACAGAGGCCTCAGGAAATTGATTTTCATATGACTAGCCATCACAGCACGTTAGGATAAATGCTGCAGGCACAGAGTTCTCCTTAGTTACTTTGGTTCCCTGCAGTAGCTCTACTTCCCCACTCCATGCGAAAATATATCCTGAACTGAAAAAAGAAGGGGAACACCAAGTTATCTTTTCAGTTATTTTTACACATCTCTGATCTGCATGGCCCAAGGTGACTGAAATGCAGATTTCCGAGTGTATCATGTCAAAGTGCCATGACTTCAAGTCTGAACATTTTTCATAAATTGGATATTCTTTATTGAATAATTCAGCACTTTCCACTCAAAAGGACACCCAAGGAAGTATTTTATGACTTCACTGAAATACTCCTTTCACATACCAGTTGTAGTATTTTTCCCCTTGGCTAAATGCACATTCTTCATCTGTTTAACATTGCACTGAGGTAGCTTTAAAAAACCCTAAAATGGGATGGAAGTCTAGTAGTCACTCACATTTGCAAACAAATGGTGCTGTAGTTTTGTTTTTAAAAGCTGTTTCTAATCTTAAAAAACAGTTCCTTTTAGGCTAAGATAACATTCTGCTAGCTGCTATTGACTGAAGTGACTTTATGAAGTCCTCCCTAGAACAGTTTTGGAGTACTTTCACATTGCAAGGCCCTAGTGAGCTTAAACTAGCTCATTAGCTCCAGACAAGAGGACAGACAGGACAGCAAAGCCCTCAGCTCAGGCTGCAGTGGATGGCAAGACCCAGTGTGAATACTGGGGCAACTTCTTCATGGGAGCTTAGTGCTCCTCTGTCAGTATTCTAGCTGAGCTTGAATTAGCTACTTCAGCCAACTAAATTCAGTCAAGTTGTCATCAAAGCAGTGCAAAAAAATCTATGTCCATTGAAAACTCTGCCACTGAAACATCATTCTGGAAGAAATTTTGAACTTTCAAATTTTAGGTAAATGGTTTTGACCTTACTGACTTTAAAAAGGAAGGAAATATAAACCAGGATTGTGAACAACACAGTGATGAATTAGTAATGAAAAGTCACTATTCCTACAGAAGATGATTTGTGAAATTCATGGGGAAGGGAAACCAAGGAGATTTTAAAGTGCATTTGCAGTAATCTCCTCAATTTGGGTTCTTTGTATGATTAACCTTTTCCAAATGTTAGATTGTTATGCTTAATTATCCAGGGATTTAAATACTTCACTGAGCCATAATACAGAACTAAAAAACTCTGCAGCTGCTTTCTGAGAAATCCTAATCGGAACTCATTTAAAGAATGACCTGCCTTCAGGAGAGTTATCTCTCTAGTTCCATACAAACTATCAACATAGTTTGAGGAAAGTTTTAATCCTATAAACTCTATGACAATTTGTTTCTCAAAATGTCTTAGATCATACCTTATAGAACAGCAGTTCTCTGCTGGAAGGAAGAGAAAGAACCAAACAACCAGTTATAATATCTTCATTAAAAAGTTCCCTTAATTTTATAAATGGTACCTTGGATGTAAGGTCTCGGTGGAAAATGCCTTTATAGTGAAGATAGCTGATTCCCATAGCAATATCATATGCCAGTTTCACCCTCACTGTCCAGGGCAGATGCTGGTTACTGTCTAATAGTTGTTCCAGGTTACCACAGTTGATGTACTGAAAAGACAAAGCAACATTACTAATTAATTAACTTTATATATTGTCAGGAATGTAAAATTCACTGTTACACAAGTGTCCTCAGCTCAGCTACACATTAAAAGCTTTTTTTTCCTCAAGGGCTAGGCAGGCACAAAGTCTGCAGGTCAAGAGAGTCTAAAGATGTCTCCCTTCTCTGACTGTACCAAAACATTTACATTAAAGATGCATGCAACAGCCACCACGGCATTAACTGTGGTATTTAAATACTGGTATTTATATGGACCCTTCAGAAACATCTATAATACAGTATCGCCCTCTCATTTCAGTGTGAGGAAAAGAAGGTCAAAATGGATGAAGAGTTGGCTCCTACACAGAGTAAGTCAACAAAGAAAGGTCTAAGTATCCAGGTGTTAAAGAGCATGATCAAGTTCCCAGATATCAATTCCCTAAACTGAAGCAGCATCAAAGAAAATATTGCAACACGTTGCATTACGCTACATTTTTGCACTGCTATATCTACAAGTCCTAATCAGCAATCTGATTCAGCACTGCATCAACCCCATCAAATGGTGGCCCTCGTGAAAAGAAACCTACATTAAGATAAATTTTACAAAAGACAGTGAAACAAAACAGCACCCAAATAATACTAAGTAATATAACCCAGGCTTAAGACATAGCAGCTCCACTGCTCAAATGCTCATTACAGCAACAGTGGGCTTATGTTTTATGTAGAGACCCTTCATACCACAACAGCAGCTATACTGTGCTTGACTACCTTCTTGTTTCATTCCCAGGTATGCCATCAGCAACAAAGCAAAAAGACAGCTTGCTCCGGAAGGAAAACCTGGCAGCAATGCAGTGACTTCTGTCAAGAAAATCCCAGCAAAGCAGACAGGATGATTTGGTCCCAAGCCTGGTCCAAGCATGTAACAGTGTGGCAGGCTGCGCCAACTGTGCTCCTTCGTGCCAGATAGCTCTCCAACTCTCTCTCTAGAGGCTTTGCACTTCCCTGTGTCATTCACCTGGACAAAACATGTGCCACCATTATCACGTTAAAATAAAAACCATAATTGCAGGCCTTGGTATCTCAGAATCTTTGAACTCTGTTGTATTTTGTTGAGCTTCTCAGCACCCTAAAGCCTGAAGCACAGGCAAATATGATCTACTCACAGTGTGGGTGCAGCTGATGTATTCAGACTATGCTATGGTAAAGAAAGAGCATACATAAACCCGACTCTACCAGTAAGTTGATGGGTCAAGGCTCACCTGGACAGTCTACAAAACCCAGCTTCTTCCTTAGTTAGTCCCTATCTTTTTCTGAGCTCACCTGTTAATTCTGAAAACCTTTTTCAGCACATAAATAGTTCCTTGTGAAACTTGTGTAGCAAGGCTAAGTTGTTTGGGCAGATGAGGCACAAACTGCCACAAAGCAGTGTGGGGCTCCACAGGTCCCCTCAGCTACATGGCACATCCCTCGGGAGCTGGGTTCTTCCCAGCCCCAGAACAGCAGTGCATTCCACTGGCATTCCAGGACATGACCTTTCTGTCTCCAAAACAACCTGTCCCATATGCGAGGAGCTCATGAGTTAGGAGAGCAGAGCAGCTCTGGAACAGGTCATTCCGAGTCTATGTGATCTCCATCCTTGGAGATTTTCAAGAACAACTGGACAGAGCTGCAGCCAACGTGGCTCAATGCTGGAAACAATGCTGCTTTGAGCTTTTCCAACTTTGATCTTTCTTTCTCCTTGCTTTTATTTGAACCCCTAAGGGAGTCAGATGACCTCATAAAGCACTCAACCTCACACACACTGCTCAATATAATTATTTATTTTTTTTTTTAATCACAAGATGCGAGCATCTTAAGGAAAAAATGGTGAATAAGATTTCTACAATAACTGCTTCTATATTCTCAGCCTCCTTGGAACACTGTGAGCAGCACTTCTCATCCAGTTATGTTCAAATCAGAACAATATTGACCAACCTGGAACAGAAGGCACTAAAGCTCAATAACCCGATTATAAAGTGACACATCAATTATCTCAAACCATTTCACCTTTCTGACTGGGCAATAATAGACCATTCATACAGCACTACCATACTTTAATTCATTGGTAAGAGAATGCAAAGGGGGAAGGGAATTGCTGGCTTGGCTTTCCACTTTGGTTAGGGTCAAACTGTGCCATACCATGACAGTAATTGCTCTAGAAATGCTTATAAATAAAGCAAGCAACCCATAAGACAGTATTGGCATACACACTGAACTGTGACAATAGCTAGCTACTATTTTAGGCATGCTTGTACTTTCCTTTTCAGTAAAGCAGCCTACTGATTTCATCCACTGCTGCCATATTAGTTAAGGGTATTTAATTCTATTCCCCCAGCACCCTTCCTGTCACATAGGCTTGCAGGGTAGGGTCATTCACCCATCTTGACTCCAAGGACTGGATTCTAGCAAGGGCTGGGTGAAAACTGGCACATATGTAGGACACAGCATGCATGAGCTGCAAGGGCAAGGCTCGAACTTGACTAGCACATAACACAAAACCCACTAGGCCTCCTGTCCAAAATTGCCACCTAGCAGACTCATTCATTGGAGATGTGAGTTCTGTTTTCAGCTCTAATTTCTAGTGTATTTCTATGAAGCACAGCAGGATAATCATCAAGCGATGAACTGAACTAAGAGTTTCCTACAGACATCTTTTAAGACTCCAGCTGATCTCAGATTTTAGCTGGCCAGCAGGTAACATTTGCCTGCAGACTACTGAATTGTCCCTAAGGCAAGCACCACACAGAGTTCAGTGCTCCCTCATGTCACGTAAGTAATCCAGTTCTTCCAGTCATTCAGGCTGATAATGCAGACAGACAGCATGATGGCCTATTTTTTCAGAGCTCTTCAACAATGCCTTTTCGTACCAGACACAAAATTATGTACATTATTTCCTAATGGCCAGTGCAACCAAAAGAAAAATGTTTGTTCTCAATCTCTTACTAGCACAAACCAGCTCTGTGTAGTAAAAATATCCTAAAGGATAGTACATGCACCTCTCCCAAAGAGAATACTGGATTTTGTTTTGTCCCTGAAGCATCTCAGTGCTGGTACAGTAAGGCTACAGTGCACACATCTCAAAGCATTATTCCACTACAACAACAGCCATTGCATAAGTGTACAAGCAATTGAAGCAGAGATCCGATCGGGCAATGACAATGAAAGCAAAGGCCGCTGCGTTTCATAAAGAGACCTCACAGCTAAATGGAGCAGTGTTCAGACCTTTTCAAACCCTGTATCATCAGGTTGCAGTGAAACAGCTACCCATTATTCCTCCTGCTAGCTTTTTGTCATGTAACAGGACACCAACACTCAGTTTATCTCGTTGCCAGAATCTGAAAGTAACAGCGTCAGGTTGTTGATTTTTGCATTTATTACCACTCAACACAGTAAATTTGACACTGGTTTAAAGGACCTGGCATTTTAGCCCACAAAAACATTCTCTCCTATAAAATTTATCTGTGGTAAGAGTTCAGGTTTTTGTTACTACAACCGAAGATCAGCAAAATTTACTTCTTACACCTCTCCCAAACCTTCTAAGGAAAGAGGGCAGCAGCTTCTTTGAAGGACAAGCTACCCAGAAGCTCAGCCAAGCGTAGGTGCTTTCTGGATCAAAGAGCCTTGAAGAGGCTTCTGATGTAATAGCTTAATGCTACAAAATGCAAAAGCAGCAGTATATAACCCTTTCCCACACAACAGTCAGGGCACAGGGGACCATGCAATTTTAACCTAACAACAGCCCGACAGGACTGCTTCCTTGCAAGACATTTGCAGCCACATTATCAAACTCAAGCATATGAAATGAGGAATGGAATGAAATTCAGAATATAATGGTACTTACATGTACGATTATATGGTTAATTTCAGGATACTAATACTAAACTTCAGCTGTCAGATTTTAGCCTTCCAAATTTAAAACAAAGGTTTGAACACACTAATATGAGAACTAGAAGCTTTTAAAGAAAAGGCTCATCAGATTCACATGATGTGATTCCAGCAGTTATTGCTCAACAACAAAGACTTCAAATATTGCCAACTCTGTGGGGGAAGACTGAAGGGAATTGCAAAGAGTTCTCAATGCTATTTTGAAAACAAATACTCCTTCAATATGTAGGTCTAATATAAATAAGCCACCAGATACTGCACAGGAAAGCCAGAAAAAAAGTTGGCCCGCTATTTTCTCAGCTTTAAATGTCACTGCTTGCCATTTAAGAAGCAACAAATAACCACAAGACACCCCTATACAGTTGCCCAAATGTTGCCAAAAGTGGCATTAAGTGGTTAAGAAAAGTAAGTGTGGAGAGACCAAATAAGGTGAGTAAAGAAGAAGAGTTCTTGGGACCCAGAACACTACAAGACAAACATTGAGATAGCAGCAAACAACTACAGAAAAAGCCCAATGAAGAAAACAGGCAGAGAAGCAGGAGAAAAGAGAAAGCGGAGTCGTGGCTGTAGTGCCTTCAATGTGGTGAAGTAAGAGAGATGTCAGAACAAAAGCCAGAATACATAGTTGGACTCTAGTTGGAAAGAAAAATAACAACATTGCAGACACTGGTGACACATGCATTGAAGCAGTGTCAAAAGAGATAGAGCTTGCATATTTGTATTGTTTCTAATGCTGAAAGTAAGAAGGTAACTGTCATGTCTAATAAAGTTGAGATCTTTACACTCAGCTATCTGCAGAAGTCAAAAAAAAGTTTTAAACTACCCATTCCAAGGAGGACACAACCCACCCTTCAGCTCTCATATGTTCAACAGTCATCTGTCACACTCAGCACTAAGTAACTACTCTGAAGGCTTCTGGCTGCAAGACAACAAGGCAATGTACCCTTCTGCCACAGGGGACATAATTAGCTACAGTGGGAGGACTGGAAGTTTCCTCATTTTCCCCAGTTTTTTCATTAGCTTCAACTGTTCAGAACTGGAAAAGAAAGACAGTATCAGTATGTTCAAAACTACAATACGAGATACTGTATATGTTCATACACCAAGATTGACTACCAGATTAAACTGACTTTAAGTTACTTCATAGACTCCCATTTGTTAAAAAAACTCCCATGGTTTAAAAATACACAAGCCTACCTCACTCAAGTACCTCTGAGCAGTAACCTTCCATTTCAAATTCATTGATTGCACTAAGTAAATCAAAACATTAAAACCAGAACAAGTTGGATGTTTAATTTGGGCTGTACGAGTATTCTTTTGAACAGCAGGTGAACTAATGTTGCCAAGGAAAAAAACACAAGTACCAAAAGAGTCAGAACACGCAGGTGAAGCAAACACATTTCAGAACAAAGCTCAATTTCATGAGGGACCAGAAGGGCTCGAGTGGCTAGGAAAAACAGCCTGATAGAAAGAACAGAGGAAAAGCCAGAAGTCTTCCTCTAAAGGCCACTTTTCTTTCCTGCTCCTCAGCTGATGAAAAACAAAGGGGGGAAAGAAAAGAAATCTGTAACCTAAAGTCAATTTCTCAACCAGTACAGACTATTCAGTTCTTTGTTAAAGAATGATGTATTTTCTTTAAAGGTGTTAACCATTACGGGATTTAAATAATCTTTACAAAGTGGCAGCTAGTCATAGAGGAGAGGGCAAGCTTCCTCATGCAATTGCTATAACCTAGTTACTCATCAGAACTCAGAACCAAAAGCCAAGAAAGGCAGCAGATCTACCTCCGTTCCTTCTTCCGTGTCAGTTGTGGCATTGATTGATTCACTGGCTCCTCCTTCTCAAAAGGCCTGCACAGGCATGGCTTATTTTATAAGGGCAAACAAGAATTAACATGCACTAACTCAGGAAGGAGCTGTAATGAGAACCATTTGTTGCATTCCAAACATTTAAGTGTTGGCATGGAAAAGAACATGGCAAGATTTGTCTTCCTTTAGTTGTCTATATCCAGCAGCTCTTATGGTCAGCGTGCTGAATTTATCCCTTTCCTGTCATTCCATTCAATCAAAAATTTCATGTTCACTGACTTGCCTGCTGCTAGAAACAGATTACTGGAAGGAAGGCTTCAACAGCAGGCACATAGCAACCCATATGCATGAAGTAAGGTTTATGGACACTCACTCATATTCAGCTTTGAAATATTTCAGGAAATAAGCTTATTTTGTTGGAACCGGAAAACACTCCCAGTGTATCTATACAAACTGACCCTGATAACCATATTTTCCTGTAATTATATTAGTAGGGAGAAAAAAAAAAAAACAACCAGAAAGCAAAGAAGGCCTAACAAAACCCCTGCATTTATAATCTGAAGTCGTAACCATTTGGATTCTAAATAGAGCCCGGTTTCAGTGCAGATAAGAATCGGGGATATGGCAAGATAGCAATGGCATAAATTAGCACACAGGCACAGAAGAGAAAGTACCTTGTTGCTGACACAGGCATGAGAAACAGCATCTCTACAATAACACTTCTGTTAAGAGCAGAAGGCTCTACCCATAATGACAGCATTTCATACATACTCTACACTCAGTTCTGCCTAGAAGCTAGCTCTAGCCCCCAACAGGAGCCTCTTATTTAAATAAGGTCTTTTCTCACCTTCCCCACAAAGACACCAGCAGTAGCAGCCCACAGATTATATGCCTGCAAAATTCCAGATAAACAACTCTTTTGCTGCTTTGACGTAAAAGAGCTACAATGATCTCCTGAGCACAAAAGTTATAGCACACAAACACGTCTTGTAGTACAAATTTGGTTTAAATTCTGCACAAGGAATACAGGGTTTGAGTTGTTTCAGAGTGCTTTTCCAAGCCTCAACGCTCCAGCTGGGCCACAATGTCCATTTACATTTGTGGGTGCTCAAACACTTTATTGGCAATTACAGAATGCACCAAGATCCCCTATTTATAGTGGTGTACAAAAGCAAACATTTAAGCAATTTTCTTGTACAACTCGGTTTCTGAATGGTTTGGATGGCTGATAAGTAAAATGAAATGAGGAAGTGAAACTACAAACCACTTGTTAATTCAGGAGTATGTTTCCTGGGGTCCAGGGGGAAGGGGAAGAGACAGCATCACAAACTGAATTTACTGGAAAATATATAAGAAAAAAATCCCAGACAAAAAGCTAACAGGCCAGCATCACAGTATTTTTCTGGACTGCATTTCTTTGCACACACAAGTAGCAGGAAAATCTAGCCCTAGAGGCAGTATTCATCTCTCCTCCCTTTTTCTCCCCCTCATACCATAACAGTTGAGAAGCTCACACCTTCTCACTTTTATTAATCTAGACATGTTGCCAGGATATCAGAAAACAACAATACAAGAATTGCAGGGGTTGCAGTTCAAGAACGTTTTTCTTTTTCACTTGAGACAATGGCAAATGGTCCAGTTGACTTACAGTGAGCGTCAAAACACTGACACTAGAAATCCCACCTCAAAAAAACCACACACAACACACACACGCACCATCTGCATGTGTGTGCCACATACATGCAGGGGAGGGAGAAAAGGAATGAGACAATGGTGCTTGCTGTTCGCAGGTCAACATATCTCTGCCACTTATCTTACTTTCTTCTATCCTTGAGACATTCTGAGGAGGAAGAGGTTACCACCAGCAAGATATTTAGCAAGCCTTCCTCAGAATACAACATATTTAGATCCATCTCAATTAAAATAATAAAAAAGTCCCCTGTGCACAAATACAGGCTCTGAAGTGATGCAACAAGTTAATCATCCTCCCACAAAAGGAAGAAAAAACAATTAAATACAACATACAGCCTGTGTAGCTAAGAGGGGAAAGAAAGAAAGAGGGGAAAGAAAGAAAGAAAGAGGGGAAAGAAAGAAAGAAAGAGGGGAAAGAAAGAAAGAAAGAGGGGAAAGAAAGAAAGAAAGAGGGGAAAGAAAGAAAGAAAGAGGGGAAAGAAAGAAAGAAAGAAAGAGGGGAAAGAAAGATGTTTAGCCATGACTTATTCAGTTCATACACAGGCATTTAAGAGAAAGACCAGCAGTCAAAACCTTGAACATTCAGAAGTTCTCACTGAAATAACTGGTTGCTCATCTCCTCTGATCTAGCACCTGCATGCATAAATATAGACTGTGTGCCTGAACTTAGACTCATCTTTTCAAAGCCTTGGCTTCTCTATTTACATGTGTATTTCTTTAGTGTCTTGATTATAGTACTTTTTACGTCTGAACTTCCTTTTCTGTGAGAACTCGCCCTTCTCTCCTCACCTAACCACACATTGCAAATGCATCCTGCAGTTTCCCTGAGCCTTCAGCACAATGCACTGCCTGCACAATTTTCATTGCCTGCTTGCTTTTGGTATAAGGAGAGACTTTCTCTGTAGAACTGTCCCCAGTGTGTTTAATTTACCAGGTCACCACCAACCCTATAGTAGTTTTTCCTTTTAACTAATCTGCCAGCTCTTCCCTCCTGAAAGAGAACCTGTAGGGCCAGCCTGCACCCTCCATAAGCCAACATTTGTCAGCTTTCTCTTTCCCACAACAAACTTTTTACTGCAGCTTTCTGAGAATCACAGAATGGTTTGGGTTGGAAAAGACCTTAAAATCATCTAGTTCCAACCCCCCTGCCATGGGCAGGGATGCCTCACACTAGACCATGTCACCCAAGGCTCTGTCCAACCTGCCTTGAACACTGACAGGGATGGAGCATTTACCACTTCTTTTGGCAACCTGTTTCAGTGTCTCACCACCCTCATTGTAAAGAACTTCTTCCTTATATCTAACCTGAACTTCCCCTGTTTAAGTTTAAAATTCCATCAATTGAAGGACCCACTTGAACCTCTCATATTTAGTATTCCTGACTCTGCACATGTACACGATAGGAAGTCACTCTCTTAAAAAAAAAAAAAAAAAAAAAAAGATGCATTTTGAAGGAATCAGGCATAAAGCCACAGGAAAGAACACAAATTCTGTAATTAAAGCTTCCTCCTGTCCTCAGAACAAGTGTTGGGATGAGGTACAGCAGTGTTTAATTTCCTATCAAACTGAAGCTACGCCACAGGGGCCCCTGCGTTCCATGGGGCTAACCTGGTATAACCAACCCAAAAACTAATTTAAAAAAAGAGAGAAATCCTCTATTGTTTTATGTTTTTCTGGAAACCCCAGGTCTTTGATCACTGTAATCAGACAAGATGGTTTGCTTTCATTCGTGAAATAGTAAATAGCCATCAGATGCAGGGGAAAAGAATAATGGAAAGATCACCTAACTTAAAAAAGGTCCTTTACAAGCTTTCCAAGAACCTGACTTTTGATATTTAAGCACTCAAAATTACAAAGCTACAAATCAGAAAGACTCCTGTGGAGGCCTGTATCATTTTTGCTAGAGAAAGAACTAAAGGGTCAAGCGCACCACATGTGCCACAACATCAGTCTGCAAGAATATGAACTGGAGATGGAATTTCAGCCAGAACACTAAATTTCCTGCCTCCTGTCACTGAAAGCCAGGCCTCCTTGTGTGATTTTAAATGGACTTTTCTGGTATGTGCAGCACATCAAGCTGTGTTTGGGACTGAAGCCTTTTTTCCTTTTAACTAATTCACAAAAATATTTGGTTCCCAAGGAAAATAATATAAACAAAGTAAAGAATATGTACTTTGTCTTAACTTCTGTGAAATAACTTCAGTAAGGCACACTGCCTTTTTGTGTTACTAAATAATTAATGAAACCTTAAAATTACAGCACAAGGTTTAAACAGTGTAATACTTTCCAAATCCTATCACTACCCTCCTTTTTCTACAAGCTTTTTAAACTCCACTTACTTTGAGCAATCTAATTTACTTACTGAATGTACCATGTTCAGATTTAATGTTGTATCCACTGCTGCACACAGATGAGTCAGGTTCACTTCTAGCTTTTATCAGCCTAACTCAGATCTTGCATATAAGGTACAGTGATGGGTACCAGAGCCTGCAAGTCTTCAGCTGTTGGGATAACCACCCATGTAGGCTCACTACAAGCTCCTACAGTGTTATTTCAACAAAAATGAGACACATGCATGATGGTGCTCGCGTTCTTCTGACCTTCAGTCAGTTGATTGAATCATTACTGGAAATGGTTTGCTTGGTTTGGGTTTTTTTTTCCCCTTTTCCACATACCCTTTAAAAAAAATATAGTTAGGGCAGACACCCCTCATCTCAAACCAATACAGTTGGTTAGTCTGGCACCCTCCAGTTAATGCTGCATCAGGACATGGTTGCTTCTAGAGCTGTCCATACTATCCATGCTTCTTGACATGGATCAACAGCACAGGAACAGGTCTCTTCAATTCTGCAAGCTGGACAGTGTCAGATATATTAAGCCTTTCATACATGGATCTCACAAGTTGAATTACATGCTGCAATCCTCTAAAAAGAGTGAATACATGGGAAAAAAGGACACCGATTTGAAGATGATACAATATGATGCCTTGTATGGCACAGAGGAAGGATGAGGTAGAGCTGATCATCAAGCATCCATCTACATTTGCTGAGAGTGCATTCAGTCACTTTTTATAAATTAAATTGAGAACCTGAGTAAACTGTTACAGCAAAACTGAAACTGACACTCCATATGCTGTGAAGAGTGCAAAACTAAACCCAAGTATGGCTCAAGTGTTGACAAGTATTTTTAAAATTCTATCATGAACAATGAAGAGATGAAGGGAAGTATCTGCACTGAACCAAGCTTATAAAAACAATTATAACTACATTTCAAAATGATCAAAGATGTCCTAGGAATCATTTTGCAAGCTCTGCAGGAACAAGAAAAAAAAAAAGCACAGGGTCTACATGTGGTCCTGGACAAAACTATTAAAAAAAAACTTCTTTCAGAAATACACATACAAGTGTCTCATAGTCAAATTTATAGATAATTTGTTAAACAAATGTCAAATAACATAAGCAAAAGCTAAAAATGATACTTTGATACAAGAAACCTGAAGCACATCCAAAGGCTTATCACTTTACAGGCTCAGGATCTTTAAAATTCTAAAAGATACTGCTAGAGACTTGGCTTGCCATCTTATAAACACATTCATCTCAGAATAAACAGAAGCTTCCTAACTTTTTGGTTCTAAGAAAAGTCCTTATTACCTATCTCTGCTTCCTTTCAGCAAAATAGCTGCTGTATGTGACAACGAAGGTGCTACTTTCAGTTCTTCCCAACTTAGCCCTTGTGTTCACATGCAATGAAGTAGAAAGCCCAGACAAGACAACAGACTTGTCTTTCTGTACACATTCAGTTTATTGGGTTTTTTAACCCCAAAAGACTGAGCCGATATTCACATCTCTAACAAAGGCTTTGTGTCTTGTAGGTTCACCTTAACTGTTCCCCAAAGTAGAAAGCATACACAGTTTCATGTATTTTAAAAAAGGATGGTAGAATTAACTGGATATTTCAAAGCATCATTAGCTCTCAGCATTTTTTCTGTGGCAAGATAAGTGCTTTTCCCAAGAACAGAAACGTTAAGCACTATGCAAATAGTTAACAGTCCTAATAGACACCTCATGTGATGCACTTATTCTGTTTTAGTGCTGGTAAACACTATTGCAATGAAATGGAACAATTTTCTCACCTTTTATTTTACAGACTAGCCTAGTCTTCCTAAAACCTGAGTTATTGCCCTCTGTTTTAAACCCTCCTTCTGTTGCCATGATCCTTACCGTTCTCCTCAGGTCCTACAGCAAACTTCTCACACACTCCTTAGTCATTAAGGGGGGAGTGCAACTACTGCTGTATCAGACAAGGTGACCATTAACTCTTCTCTAGAGGTCAAATCCCTGGGGTCCAGATGAATGGTTTTCTCTTGACCCCAAAGCAAGTATATGCAAAGCCTGACTCTTAATGACTCCTGTAAGGGGAAAGCTAATGAACCCAAACAACCAAATTAACAGAGGAAATAACACAGACGTGTGCTGGCTGGGCTGCCAGTCCTACAACAAAAGCAGAAAAAAGGGCAAGCGAATAATAACAACAGGTACTCTAGTTTTACATCACATCACCATTCTTGTCATCAAAGCATACCTACCTGGAATTAAATACATTCAGTTCTAATACCCAAGTTAATTCCAGGAGGGGTACAAAGTAACCACAGTTTAGCCCTGTATGCCCCTGACATACTTTTGGTAAGGCTGAACTTACAGTTCTGGTTCTTGGGTTTTATACCTGCACAGTCCCAGACAGCCTCTACACATTACATTTTCCAGCACTGGCACCAGTACAGCACCACTGAAAGAACTCTTCCTCTTCCCATTCCCTGCAAAGTATATAAAATGAAGCTGTAGCTCTAATGAATGCTTCAAAAAAGATCTGAATTAAGGATGAAAAGAATAAAGCATACAAGTAGAGATTTATTACAGTATTAATCCACAGGTCATGCTGTTCATTGGCTGAGAGATCATAAGGATCAATTTAATCTGCAGAATTTTACACATAGTTGGAGTTCTTACAAAGTTTAAGCAGCAGGCCCTCTGCAGCATCCTACAGCCAGGAGGCATTTAAAAATGCCAGCTGGTAGCTGCTGAAAGTCAACTGAAAGATATCCTTTCTCATCTTAGGTTGCTAATCTTTTTTAACATTAATAATTTTTAACATTACTTCAAAGTAAATCCTATCTTTTTTACACTGCTCTGTATCAAGATGTATTCCCCTAAAACAAAGACACTGTGAACTAACTGGTATATTCTCAAAGCTGCAACAAAACCATCCAAGTTTACACAGTCACTCACTACATTCCTCCAGAAAGTCACAGCAGTTGCCAGTTCCACAAGTCCATAAAGAAAATAACTTGACATATTGCCCAAGACCTTTAACACACACAAGGAAGATGCTTTATGTATGCAAATGAGACCAAATTGACCAGAATTACAGACCAAATCTGAAGAAAGCCAAGGGACCAAAACATCTCTGTGTATCTCTAAAACATTTCCCTCTGATTTTTTTTCTCCTCCTCTCAGTCTGCTTTTCTCAAAACTGCAGTCAGAACACTACAAACTGCCTCAGGAAGATTTCAGTCAGTGAGAGTACCTACTGAACAGCACAAGGTATTACAGAATACAAACTGATCTGGAAGCCTCTAATCAGTACAGGCTGACTTTACACGTTAGGTAATACCTAAAACCTTTAATCTTACATGAAGTAAAGGGCTTCCCTAACAATTCTATAACTTTTTTCCGTAGAAATTGGAAATCCAGCAGTACCCAGCAGATGAGTAACATTTTCTAACTGGATGAAGTTAAGAGTTCCTTCATTTCTTCTAATTTTTTACCTGGTGCTACCTTTAACACAACTTTCATCTTCTTTTCAGTAGCCTCCAAGCTCTGCCTAATCAACTGCAGCTATTCTCTTTCCGGAGGACAACCACCAGAGCCATCTTATCCAGGAGCTAAACCTGAACTGGTAAACAGGTAATCCTAGAATGGTTTGGGTTGGAAGGGACCTTAAAGCTCATCTAGTTCCAACCCCTTGTGACAGGCAAGGACACCTTTCACTAGACCAGGTTGCTCAGTACCTAAACTGGGAACAATTCTTTTGCTGTATGGAATATTTGCAGAATGACTGATAATAGGAACCACAGCTCTAAGGACACAAAGTTCCCTAGGGTTGACAGGCTATTGTGATCACCAAAGCAGAGTTAAATATTTGCAGTGCTACATGAGTAAAACTGAAGTTATTTAAACAATATGAATCACACTGGTAGAATAACAGCAGGGGATAAGCAAGGACTACAGGAGATGGGAGGAGGAGGGACCAAGGAAGGAATGATGTTCCAAGGCTTTATAAAACTCTTAGAGGTGTGCAATTGCCATCTGGAAGGCAGTGTATGCCTACAGGTTTTGCTGTAGCATAAACATTTAGAAGAGGAGACCTAAGTGACATCTGTCAGGTTTTCTCCCTTCTAGGGTCAAAGGCTCTCCATAGAAAGGTGCCTAAGAACAAAGAGAAGGAAAAGAGAAAGAATCATAGAATAGTTAGGGTTGGAAAGGACCTTAAGATCATCTAGTTTCAACTAGGTATTTTAATTAAATGATAGGCTCTGCTTGTGCAATCTCTATATCAGGAGGACCTTCTCACTTGAAGAACTTGCTTTCCCTTTCGTGTAAAAGAAATTCAGTACAACTGTAACAATTCTGATAATTTTAAGCTTTTAATATTTTTCTTCCTAATCAGTGCTATCTCCAAAATATTAAGAAAAAAAAAAAAACCCAAACCCAAACAAACAAAAAAAAAACCCAACAAAAATCACCTACTTAAAAAGGAAAGACTTTGAAGGCCTGAAACTCCACTAATCACATTTATCGTTCCCTTAAATTATTACTCTTGGGAGGAAGAGCAGAGAAAGAAAGGTTTCAATTATCACAGAGGAACTTGTAGAAAAAACCTCTCTCTCCTCAAAAGCCACAGGCTTTTTCATTAAGATGAGCTTCAGGAGTAGAAGGAAGTGTGTGCAAGGAAGGGGGAAAGCAAAAGAAGGAGGAGGGGAGGGGGAGGTCTTTCCCAAACTGCTACATAAGTGTATTTTTGTCTCAAAACAATGAATTGTGGTTACTGGTAAAACCAGCAGTGTCCAATTCAGTAAGCCATTATGGTGCAACGTGTCCAAATTATCCAACAGCTATTATCTTGCCCAAGATAAAAATTAACATGTCTGGAAGGATTTCCATAGTAAATTTTTTCCTGGGTTTATGACACAGCTATAAAAAAAATAATTAATTGAACTATAAATGTACACGAGTTCAAGGACTTTTGTGGATTCTCTTAAAAAAAAATAAAGTAAAGCAGCAGTCAACATTTTTCTTACAGTACTTTTTGCCTAATACCTTTGCATTAGGCTCTGTTGTCTATACTATACAGTGCCACCGTGTATTATTGCATATCTCATCACACTATTTTAGACTTCAAGGCACTTCCATGCACCCCTGCATGGGATGCACTGGAGGAGCCAGAAGCACTTACAGCTATCTCACCATTGCTCCAATGCCACATATACAGCACCTTCAAACCAAGGCTGCCCAAATATGCTCTTAGACCCATGAAACATCTAATACCACACCACTGGGATGGAATCAGGACTGACTAGGTAGAACACAGCAAGAAGAAAGACTGAAAGACTACAGGAGAGGCATGTCAAGCAGATCCAGCTGCTGGCTAAATCAGTACAGTCCCCCCGCTCCACCACAGGCCATGTGTTCCTATCCCACTGCCCTACTTCCTGGCTGAGAAAGCTCCAATGCATGTCAGATCCTGCTCTGAGCAAGTGAATCTTCAGCTTCAGACTGTAGCAGTAGAGCATTTGTGCTCTTATTTTACTATCATCCACTATGAACTAATAGCCATAAAACTTGTAATAATTAGCTATTGTTTGTGAAGCAACTGCAGTTTCAAGATATCCCAATCAACACAGAGTAACTCTCCCTTCTTCTCCTCCTATACACACAGCTGTCAGGGGTTTCATTTCCTTCAAGAGGAATTATCAAGCTGTATGACTTGTTCTGTGCATATATATACGTCTATTTATAATAAGATTTTAGCCTGACCTCTCTCTTAGAAATTCAGATAAACCTCCTCAACAGAGTTCAACAAATTATTTTAAGATCTGAAAAAAGTATTACATGGATTTTATATGCTAGACCATATGCTGCGTTATTTGCTTCAGCATAATAGCACAGGCCAATAGAACCTGCAACACAAATCAATTTGTTTGCATCCCATCTAAAATGGGTATTTGCTCACGCAGCCATTCAGTGGTGTGTGTGGGATAAGATTGCACACTATTGCTATTAAGCCATGGCTGCTCCATGCTAACTGGCTCACAGCTTCATGTCCCCTGGAGTGTATACTGTCGCTAAGCTCCTGGCAGTAGCTCAGATGTGGTCTCTGAATGCTCGCCAGCATCTCATCCTAACTGACACCAGAGTCTATACTACTATGCAAGTTTCTCCAAGTCTGAGGATGCTGCTGTGTTCCAGGAAATTAAGAAATGAAAGTGAATAGAGAGCTGTCCGATTAGGAAGGTGGGTGGAAAACAGAGAGAAGCTTGAAGAAGAGGCTGGAATTAGGTTGAAGAGGCATGCAAATACAGCAGGAAGCTCTGCAGATTCTTGTAGCTATAGAAACAAACCACCAGCTATAGATTAGAGCTGAATACTGGGAAAGGAATATCCAGTTCCTGGTTTTACAGAAAATGATCACAGCAAATCTGTGTCCATGAGCTCAAAGTTAGTGAAGCAGTCTGATAACTGCTAAATCATCTGAGTAGTACCTATTAATGTATCTACTTCACTTTCCTTAACTGTTTCTGAACTATGTGCTTGCAAGGATAGAGGTCCATGCCTCCTGAATCATTCTGTGACTAAGGATAGATACTGAACAGCTTCAAGAAGAGGCATACACCATAGCTTCTGGCTTGAGGAGAACTTCAAAAACAATATTGGATTTTCAAAACTGGTAAGACTGTGGGCTCAGAACAAGGCAAAAGTCCTGGTGCAGTCCATAATGAAACAATTCAATTCTTACTTTGAGAAAAACAAACCAAAACAAACAGAAACCACTTATTGCCAAACAGCTTTAAAAACAAAAGCCACTTGAGAGAGTACAATTAAACCCATGTAAAATGCTGCCAACAGGAAAAAACCCAAGGCCTACATATGATCAACACCTTCCTTAAACAAAAAAACTGCTCTGCATGATCTTTGTTTAGCCTTCTATGTGTTTAAACATGCAAGAAAAGAAATCCCTAATTCTTCAGACTGCCTTCCAATAACAAAGTGCTGTATATTACTAATGCAGCCCCTTAACAGGCTTATAAAATCCTCAAGGCTCCTCTAACACCATTTGTGGTTGTTGCCCTGCCTGTTAATAGCACAGGAGGCTATTAAGTACAAGTTGTCTCATTCCATTCACTGAACATTTGCCTCAAGTTCTCAAAAATTCTTCTGTCACGGAAACATACATATACAAATAAACATGATTTCTCATTGCACCCTCAGACATAACCTCTAAGTGATGCTGTATCCCTTCTACTTAGGCATATCATCAATTGTACTCTCAAAACACAGGAAGGGATAAGCTCCTTACGGAACAGGTCCAGCACAGGCCAGTGTAAGAGGAATCTCCTTGCAGTGACTCAGACACATATTGAGCAACGGGGCTTCTGAATCCACAGTTTCATCTCCAAAGAAGTGAAATCCCAGCGGAAGTTCTCTGGGTGCTAATAGTATCAGGCTAGTACCAATTATGTTGAGCACTGGAAGCTAGGAGACCAGCTTTTTGGATCACAAGCTGAAAAAAGCCACGAGACAGTGGCTGATTTGTTCATCCCTGTGGGCTATATTTGAACTGATGAGTCACCATGTCTGTCTTACTAATAACTCCTTCAGCTAGCCATTTCAGCCCCCTTCTCCAACCTCCAGAAGTCTTGAGAACTCAACCATTACTCTACACACACTTCAAGATAAAAAAATCCCACTACTGTTGCCAGAAAACACAACTAATTCCACCACTTGGAACATACACAGCTCTTAACTTTTAAAAGCTTTGTAAAATCAAAGAACAGCCACCGTATTGCACAAAATGGTATGTGGATTCCTTACAACAGCAACTTATGATGGCCTTTGGTCACGTTTTCTCCTGTTGAAGGCATTAAATGTCCACATCAGAAAAGCACTGATCACTACATGTACTTCTATAATACACCATTAAAGCTATTCTGTTTCTCAAAATTTTGCAATAACCTTCTTCATTCTAAAGCTTTTCCTCTTTGGTCTCAAGATGCTTCAGGAATCTCTTCTGTTACTCTGAATTATATCTATAAAAAGTTATTCTTTGAAGTCTTTCTTATTTTCTTGCCAAGAACTCAAAAATAGCTGAACAAAGCAAGCAGCTACAAAATTAGCTCTCCGTAAGGAAGCATCTGTGCTGGTTTCGTTTTCTTGGCTTTCTGGGTGGGGAGGGACATAAAAAAAATGGAAAAAACTGGGATGAAGCAGAAAAAAACCCAACCAAACAAACAAAAAAGCAAACCCAAAAACCACACTGAGGAAGATCTGCCAAGACACAGTACAATGACGTGTTATGAAGTTCCATCTCTTCTAGGACATGCTTAGTGAAAGGGCCTGAAACCTCCCAGCTTTAATTGATCAGAGGTCCAAAAGGAATTGGCAATAACATTATCAAAGCCTGTCTCAACGCCTTGATCAGCCATCTAATGCCAAATCTTAGAAACATTTCCTCTCCCAAGCACAGCCGCAGGGAGGGAGTCTGGAGGGGTATCAAATAAACGGTCCTTCTCATATCAAAGGCTCTCTCAATATTTGCAGTATCTTGAAATTTCTAAAGGGTCTTTACTTTTGCTCTTACACTAGAAATATGGCCACTGTGAACTAGTGTGCATCACTCTAATAGTAGCTAGAACTAAAATTGCAGAATTGTCACCCCAGATGGTGAAGGATTTCACCACCCACATATGTGCATCTTTGCCTTGGAGTGGCATATGAGAGTTACAGAAAGTGATGGCCATACGCATCCGGATAACTGGCATATAGCTACCCAATCTTCTCATTTTACAGTAGTTCTTGGCAAGCATACTGGGAACCTGGTTTAATTGCAAATTAACAACATACTTGTCTTTGGGGGTGGGGTGGGAAAGGGTTAATCTTTTAATTAAGCAGTTCCTGCAAAACAGAATTAAATATGAAACATTAACTTTACAAAACATGAGTTTCCTCTCAATCTGTACCCAAGCTAAACCAGCAGGAAAAATATTTTATTGATTTTTGACTCAAAACAGGCAATGCTATTCCTAACAAGAGCAGACTCCCTTCTCGGTTTTTTCCTGAGCAGTTTACAGGGTGATTAAACATACAACCCAGTAAAACTTGGTGGGAAGACTCACACGAACGGAAACTTCAGTTTCTCATTTGATACCTACTGGCCAGGATATGTGGGCAATGGAATAATTTCTTTTTATGGGACTCAGATTAAGCTGCAAACTTGATGTTATTCCAAATAAGAAAGTAGCAGGGAATGAATACACCAATACCACCCAGCTGAAAAGTCCCAGATTTACCTGTGAAACATACACACAAATGGAATATAAGATTTAAATACAAAGCAATATCACTGGAACAGCCATGTTTAGGGGCAGCTCAACAGTAATCCAGATCTCTCATTTTAAATAGTATCGGTGAAATTTTATGTTCCCATGTGATACTTTTTTCCTAATAAGTGCTTCTGAAGAGACAAGACATACAAGGGCTATGAGAGACAGTACAGTTCTGAGGCCTGATTCTCCAGTCTTCCCACTGCATAGCAAGTAGCATGTGATTAACTCACAAGTCACCATAAAAGAAACCATCACTCAAGGTGAACAGCAGTTGCAGAATCTGGCCTGAGAACTGTTTCATATTCTGGAAGTAGATCATGAAATAGTCTTACCTCAGTAAGTGCGTGCAGCTGTCCTTGATGCACACAGACACCCATAAACCTACAAGAAACAAGAAAAGAAAAGTGGTTTGGGCTTTTTTCCCCCCCTCTTTTTTTTCTTTCTTTAAAGAAACTGAGATAATAAGTAGTGCTGGATATGCCATGAAAGAAAGAGAGAGAAAGAAAAAAAAAAATCAGCCCCACAGATACTGTATACATCAAGACATTATTTAAGTATCTCAGCACAAAACAAAAGTCATTTGTGTACACTACAATATAATTTGAATTAGCAGTTCCAAGAGAGGACAGGAGACATTTCAAACTCAAGATGGAAAGTTACTAATTTGACAGTAAGCAAAGGCCAGCATACAATGATTTATACAGAGAGGAACAGTCTCAGAGTTCTGTTTTAAGGAAGTTTAAGCCAAGTAATCCACTGTTGGTCTGCATAAGTAGAAAATTACTTCCCTTTGCATTTTGCTGCTTAAGCATAAAGATGTTGCTTCCTATCCCATTCCTAACCACTCAGGAATATGAGGGCACATACATGCAGTATGCCTCCCCAACCCCCCACTTCCAACATTTGAATCAAAGCTAGTTTCAATAGTATCCAGTGTACACACACTCCACAAAAGCTACCTACACTGCACAAGGTTCAGACTCCTGCTGTTAATGGTAATGACTGTCACCCTTGATTCTTCTGGAAAAGCTACAGAGAATACATCATACATTTGATTTCATTTCAGGAACAACTGAGAGCTCATTTGTACCACCATACAAGCTGAACTTTAAGTGACAAAATGCAAATTATTATTAACAGTAAACATCTCCCATAAGAGAGTTCAGTAAAACTTAAATTATATGCACTTGAGAGCACAGTTAAAGTATTGGGTCTTTTCAGATTAACTAATTTTCAGTTTTATCATTTAGATTCCAGTGTCAAGAAGCAAAACACACTGTCTGTCATTTCCACAATGTTCAGAAATTTCCATTTTGCAAGCAAGTAGTAGAAATGCATGATTTCATTAAGTGTGACAGGAGAATCTTGTGGAGAGGAGTTTGAAAGAAAAGAACCTTTTAAATCCTCAAATACTTCTGAATTTAAACCCAAACTGATGCAAGACACATGTAGTACTAGTTCAGCTAAGCTGCTTTTGAGGAAATGAATGATCCTCACTGTTCTCTTGTCTAACAGCTGACTGGTAAATTACAAGCAACCAAAGAACAATAATATAGGTAAGGTCCTTTGCATAAGCTGAGCTGTGGAAATCTGTTTTTATAACCAAATAAGAAGTAGGACTTGTACTTGAGTGTCTGTTGCCTGTACCCGCTCTACTATCTTCCCCAGACTAAATATGCAAATTTTAGTTGGAGAGGCAGTGAAAATATTTGTTTAATGAAGAGCAATAGGGCATGACCAGGTATCCAGGGGAAAGAGAAGAAAGGTTCCTTTAGATATAGCATCTACTCAAAACATTGCTGTTTCTGAGTTTCACTTCATCCAGCAACTGCGTATGAACAATTCTGTAAACAAGTTGACAAAGACTAAGAAATCCAGACTCTTCAAGAGCAGAAATCTGTTCCTTCCCTAATGAACTCTGAAAGTCTGCAAAGCTATCACACATGGTCTTAATAGCTTTATTCACAAGTAAGCCTGGGGGAAAAAAAGGTTTTTTTTTTCCTTTAGGTATGAGTTTCACTTAGACATTTTTTGAAAGTATTATTTTCTCTTTAAAGAGACATGTGAAAGCACAAGGTTAACCCAGTACTGCAGTGTTTCCATTGAACAAAAACTTAGGCTAAGTAATTAAAATGAATGTTTTCATCTCTAGACCTACTCTTTCTTCGTAACGGTGTATCACATTACTTTCAAATCAGGAATTCATTGTATTTGACCTAATTCTAAAATATGAATACAGTTATGAATTTAAGAAATTTAACCTTGCCAAAATTTTGATGTCTCATTTTTACCAAGCAGGAAAATCATCACTGTCACACAAAGACTGGTAAAACTTAATTTTTTCTGCCAACTCTGAATGGAAACATATTCATTACATATGCTTCAGGCAGAAAAGACACACTGGCTCAGGTTACCAAGAGTAAGGGTTCAAAAATTCTTAAAGGTTTAGGGTTTCTACAGGGAAACAGACATACATTTCTAACTTTAAATCAGAAATTAAAAACAAAGCTCAATATCACGATCTCGTGGAAAAAAGCTGGACATAAAGATGCATTTAAAAACCCCACATATTTAGAAGTTATTACCCAGGAAAAGAGAAACCAGATACACTGATAAAGGCAAAATTAATGAGTTTACAAGCAACATATTGAAACAATTTAAACTTTGTGTCAAGAATCTCTGTTTTCAGACTCTGGAAAATAGATTGCTAGAATAGACCTCTAGTGATCCAAATTCCTGGAAAACTTCACTGCTATATCAAGCAATAATAAGCCACTGGTTAAGCCAAGAACTGCTACAAAACATTGTTGGAAAGGATTTTCACTAAATGATAATACACGCAGCTGCTACCAGGAAATACAATTTAACGTAAGATTTCAGTTTCTGAGATTGCCGCAGATGAGATTCCAAGTTCTGTGGATAGGAAGCTGACCTGCTGGTCCTGTAGAACTGAGATGATTCCTGTTGGCTAGACACACCGACTCCAGAGCCAAAATGTGCTTGTAGGTGAACTTCAGCAGAATGCCTTGTCAGCCAAAGGTTACACTTCCTATAAGTATTTCTAGCTGGAAGAAGCTTCAGTGAGCCAGTCATCCATAAAACAGGAGACCATTATGCAGATTTAAGGAAGTTTATTTTCAAGACAGTGTATCTGGCCTTATCAGGAAAGCTGAAGCACTTCAAAAAATCAGAACTACTGGTTGGAAAAATTTCCCCAGAAGCTGCAAATATGGAGGATGCTCTTTGAGTTCACCTTTCTAAATACAGTGCAGCACATTCCCACCACAAAATGCTTTCTAACGTATGTCAGCAATGTTCAGAAGTCTTTCCATAAACCAGGTCATTCCTGGTTTACCTGCTCTCCTAGACAAGAGCAAGGTCTGGAATACCTTCCCTCCCAGACAAGAGCAAGAGAAGGTACCCTGGATATTTCCTAGTGCATTACAGCTGTTACCAAACTGCTTTCAGTTCAGGTAACAGCATTTTCAGACTGCTTTTCAGTCAGACTGACAGAGAGAAAACTCTAGACAGGAAAGGGAAGACTAAAAACTGTAGCCTCAGTCCGCAATCTCTGCCCCCTTGATAAATCAAGCAAAACTAATATCCAGATTATACAGCCACTGTGGACACCTAGACATTGAACACATGCTTCCCATTAAAAGAACTTCACTGGAACATGTTCCTGTCGTGTGGCTAAACCTGGGGCAGCTACAGTCAAACATAATAAATTCTTGTCCTCTGAAATCTACTACTTGCATGAGAAAATTCAGCAATTTGATTATAGCATTAAACATAAGAAACAAACCAAACACACCAAAGCAGAAGTCTCTCATATGAGCTGAGTAACACAAAGAGAAGGTCAAAAGGCACACGCTTATTTCATTGCACTGATGGTTAGAAAAGGAAGAGGGTAAGAATACTAAGTCTGCACTAAGACCCTCAAAGTTTTAGGCACCACGCTAGATTAAAAAAAGTATTTTAAATTTTCTACATTTGCATTTTGATGCTACACAGAGGCAAACATCTAATCCATCCTTTCTGTAACATATACACAACACATATAACCTCTCCTTGCTGTCTTGTGCTCAGCATTTCTAAAATACTCCTTTTTGACTAACCACATTACACATAGAATTAAAAGTAGTTTTCTGTTACATCACTGTTCAATACAGGACAAAGGATGTTAAAAGACAAAAGCCATCCTTCCAACTACTGTTACAAAGTCCCTCACAAGTAATTTCACAAAAAGGAAGGATTCAAAAGGAGAAAACTGCACAAAAACCCCCCACCAACCTAGTATTGTGTTCCTAGGGTGCCAGATTTGTCTGAAAGGAGATGAAATCCAGTTCTCCTTGAAAGAAGTCCACGCAATATGCACGCTGCTTATTTGTGTGTGCGCACACAAGAAGGTGGATTTAATCATGAGTCAATCTGCCTGCATGCTCATTGCCAAACACACAGCAATACCTCCAAGCGCTCCCACGGGAGCACTTAAGACATGAGCTAAGGTTTTTTGTGTACCGAATGTTTTAAATGAAGTCCCCAAGGTACAGATCAAATGAAGAAATACTTTTTCATGCAAACACTAGTGATATTAAAGACTGAAAATCTATCTCAAAATTGAAGATACACTAATTTAAGAGACAGCAGAGATGGAGAATCTGTGAAAATGAGAAAAACACACCTGTAAGACATTACCCCAATGAAAAGGTATCAGGTCTCTCAGACTGTGGCCCTAAGGCTCCCATCCTAGGATACAAGGACAGAGATTTATTGAGTCCTTTCCAGCCCCATTTTCTTACTTTGATTTGGGTAAAATCCAGTGACTACAGCAGGACATCAGCATTCAGGGAAGCAGCAAAGCAGTAAACGTTGTAAGCACACACTAGACCTTTCATAACCTTGGTACCAGACCTAACCCAAGCCTTAAACAGCACTACACTTTAAATGGGACACAAATAAGGAAGTGAAGAAATGCTCCAAACCTGTTTTCCCCAACCCCAGCAATTACAGTCTTGCTCTGTACCAACCAACCTGTACTAAAACAGCTACAGTAAACATCTCATGGTACAAATCAGAGCCCCACCTTGCTTTTCCATTCCTGCCCTCACCATCTTTTTTGAGGGGAGATGTGACAAAACCAGCACATCCCACACTCAGGGCAAGGAGAAGTGTAGATCAGAGGCAGAAAAGCCTTTTAGCCCTCCATGTTTAGCTTGTATGCCAGAGTGACATGGAGATAGGAGATGAGGTTGATGGTAGAAATGGAGCAGAACACTCCAGGAGCACCACTAGTCTGCCTTTGCCCTGTTCATTCCTAAAATGTCCCTAAGCTGGTCCCTGGGGAAAAAAACCAAAGCAAAACAAAAAAAACCCAGCTCTTTCATAGTTTCTTATGACCACCAGACAGAGACTGAACAAATAGTCGTTACATTACAGTTAACATCTACTCCGAGTCTGGAATCACACCTGCTAATTGAAATAGGAAGCCAGAGGGAGACAAACAAAAAACCTCTAAACCCCTTTACTTTTTACCATCATGGCATTGAGCTGCAAGAGACGGAGTCTTCTATTCCAACATCTACTTAACAGACTGACAAGGTGGTTTCATTTTTGCCAAAATAATCCCCCTAATAAAGAGCAGTTTCTCATTTTCTTGATAGATATATGCATATATTTGATCGCTAGAATCCTTAGGATGTATGGGAATGGAATACTTACTGGGGACTTGGCAAGTGAAAACTAAACTCTTCACTTAGATCAGTCTTCTGATCAAGACAGATCTACATCGCTGCCAGGAGTAATTTAAGCACAGAAATACTGAAATGAGTAGGGATAGTTAAAGTCAGCATTTCACTCCATGCCCAGAAACACAAGTTATTTTAAAGCCTAAATAACCAGATTGATACTTCAGGTATTAGAAAAAGAGAAACTGAAACACACTGACACAGCTCCATCTCCTAAAGTAGTATAAATGTGTCACTAACACAGACCTGCCTCTAGGTAATCTTTACCAAGCCAAAAAATGTAAGTAAGTCAGCAGCTACTGACAAACTCACATTCCAGAATGGTGATTGCAAGCTGGATAAAAGCTTCAAATATCATCTGTATTTGAATGTGAAAATCAGTTGATATGGACAGCACAGAAACAAAAGCAGTTTTAAATAGCCAGCAACATTTATTCTTCAGTCAGTGCAATCAATGGCAAAAATATAAGAATCTTTGCAATAACATCTTGAAGTTAAGCACGGGCACATTGGAATTGATGGCTTGCAAAAAATTGCTATGCATTTTGCAGCACTGGCAAAGGGATGGGTTTTTTAATCATCCAAAGGATAATGATGATCTTTGACCACCAAATACACTACTAGGAAGAGAAATCTCTTCTTTCTTCCGTATCACTTAGCTCATATAAAGTAAGCGAGACTTCTAGGACAAAAACACTGATTCAGTTGCAAATTTTAGGTGCCAAATCATCAGGATGTTCAAAAACATAGGTACATACCCACATTAAGGACGATTTCAGTATACTAAGAGAATTCAGCATCATTGCTGAATCTGACATTCGCTTTCTAAAACATTAACTGACTGAACTGCACGTGTTAAAATAGGTTAAGAGCAGATTTTGGATACCATAAACCCAGTATCTGTGCAGTTTTCTAATTTTACAAGCCATTTGGTATCAGAGCACCTGTTACAATTAACCACTACACAACATGATCTCAACATTTCAGCCTAAGAATCCAGTAGCATCCTTACTGGCAGACAACAGATCAGCACTAAGGCAAGTAACTTGTTTACAGCGTAAGTTAACAGTAGGTAGTCTCAGAACTTTACAAGATGAAGAAGCATAGATATATATACTATATAAAATCAGAGTAGACCTTCAAGACATGTGGAGGAGATCCAGTGATCAATAAACAATATAAACTTGATGCTAGTGACAAAATGGCTTGGAACATAGAGGAAGAACTTCAAAGGACAGAAATTAAGTGAAGAAAATAACATTGAACAGCCAACTGAGGTAGCTTATAGTCCCTGGAAAGGGGAAGTTACACATTAGAATTTCTTGGAAGAGGATCATTCCCTTTAAATACTAATACAGGCTTAAAATTTCCAAAAATAATCCCAGAAAATGTTTCAGTAGAACACTTTCCCAGTGACCTTTCAGCAATGCTACTGCAGCTGCTCTTATTTGACAACATGAATTTTTCACCTTTCACTACTATACCATAAAAGCTAATTATTATCTAATATTATTTTTAATGTGTTTCTGAAGTGGGAAAGAAACCATAAGCTAATTTACAACAGTAGTAGAAGCACCTATGATTTATTGGTTTCTGAAACAGAAATACAGATTTTTGCATGCATGTTTGTGTATGTGTATATATATATGTGTATGTATATGTATATGTATATATATACATACACAGACCTACATATATATATATACACACACAGAGAGGTATGTATATATACATACACATATGTATATAAGTGTGCATATATCCACATATATATATAAACAGGCGTATATACACACACACATATAACATATGTACATACCTGTATATACACTTGTATATTAAATGTTACCTGCCTGTGTGTAACATTTAAAAAGGGCAAAATCTTCTCCCAGATATAAAGGGACTGGAAACACTGCAGCTGAGCGTTTTAAACGAAAAATAAAATGACAACTAACACACAAAACCAGCAAGTTACCTGCTACAGAAGAAAAATAATAGTTTTTACTGTGTATTATTATTTAATAAAAGAATAAACTAAAACCAAATAGGGTTTTTTCACTTGCATTTTCTATAGGAATGTCCTTGCTCCCTGCAGCAAGGGTACTTACCTAATACATAAGAAAAAGCCAGTATTTTTTTGCCAGAGAACCAACTCTCTTTGAAGAAGCCTCAAATCAAACAACCCATAAAGCAATTTTATTCTTCAAAACAAATTATTCAAAGATAAACCATTTCTATTTAAGTCCTTTATTTCTGATGTATTCTCTTATAACTGCTTAGTTGAGCACATGGGAGGGAAAATTAAAAAAGATTTCTCTATCAATCCTGTGTAATAACTGTGAAACCAAATGGAATTCCTTTTCTGCTTCATGCATAAATCAACACATTATTGTTCTTTCTTCAGGACCATCTGTGCAACACCACTGACTTCAAATTATTCATAGACTTCAAGGCCAGAGGGGACCGGTATATATATCATCGATATGATCTCTTAGACATCATAAGACATTTAAATTTCAGCAATTACTCAGAACTGAGCACAACTACTTTTGTTCTCAGCAACACTTGTGTAACTCCATTCAAGGCAGGGCAGGGTTACATTAAGCTGCGACTGGATTCTTTTTGCCTGTCAAACAATCCCTTTCCTACATTCCCTCACCCCAGCCCAAATGAAATACTTTATTTTGAAGAGAGTTGTAAAGCTAGATGGTTTTTCTTTAAGTAAGGTTTACAAACCACACGAAGTTGGTAATGAAACTGATGTCATGTAGTGACTTCATGATTCTGACAATGCCAATCCCAGAAAGTTATTATTTCTACAAACCTTACTAAGAAAGCAGATGTATCAGTTCCCCATGATCATATGCTGCTTATCTAAGGATTCTGAGGGAAAGAAGTGGTGGATAGCTATAGGAAACAACTAATGATCCTGAAACCTAAAATGCCAGATACCTGACATCATTTAAAAAAAAATAAAAAAAAAAAAAAAAAAAAAAAACCAAAACCAACAACCCCAAAACAATCAGAAGAGCCAGAGAAGCTGCTGGGATCTCACCTCACCTTGGAAAAGAGAAAACAGACTAAGAATTTTGATTAGGAGCAGACTACTACAACACTTGAATAAATATACTGTGATAAAACCAATACAGTTTACCATGAGTAAAAGTTATCCAAGTTCACAGGCTTTAAGAAAAAAAGAAAATAACAGGAAATAGGCATGAGGTAATGGATTGCTCCCTACAGATAATCCAAGTGCTTCCAATAGGTCTCCTCATAAATACTGAGAGAAACAAAGAAGGTAATATTGTCACACATCAGCTAACAAAGACTGAGCCAGGATTTCAAGGATCAGAAAAGTTGGAAATAAAGGATTTCAGGAATCAGTACTATGTCTGTGCTATTTAACAGACTGGTGAAGAATAAGAAATTCAGTTACTTAAAGTTCACTGCGTCCCCAAAACTTTTCAGAAAGAGCTGTACTCCCTGAGACTATCAAAATGGAGCTGGTTATTTGGTGCACTGTCATCACACCTTAACTTCTTAATATTATGGCTTCAGCTAATGATATTCACTGCTTGTCACATGATAATAAGAAAGCAACCACAACTGAAAAGATTCACCAAATAACAAGATACACATTGAAACATTTGGATGTGCATCCAGTAATCTACTGAGAAACAAGAACTACTTTTTTTTCTTTCAAGAGCAGATAAATCAAATCAGTTCACCTCTACCTTCTTTTCTCGAGTCCCTCTTATCCCACCTTACAATACTATAATAAGAAAATGCTAAAAAGTAGAAATTGAACAAAGATATGAGGAAGCTATGGTACTTTGCACTGTTAATCTGCAAGATCAGTAATCACGGATTATTTGAGTAGTAGATCTGCAATACTTTAAATTCAGGAAAAGAAGCAAAATTTTACTCTTCATATTTTAATGATTCATTTGAAATTTATAAGGTGAAAACTTGTTTTTCTCTGAAATAAGTTACTCATTACTGGTAAACTCCAGATACCAAAATCACATGGCTTTTCAATTTGCTCTTTTCTTCTTCCTCCCCTTCTTCCATTAAGTTAGAAGCTGATCCTAACACATTCACAAAAAATACAGCTATAACAAAAATAAGTAAGTAAAAATTAGAAACAGGACAGCTCTAAAGGCAACCTGTCTCTATACGATTCAGGAAAAAGCCAGTGTACCTTAAGATGTTCGGATGTGAAAGTCTATTCATAAGTTGAACCTCTTTCAGCATGTTTGCTCTGTTGCTGTTCAGTGTGTTCATCTTCAAAGCCATTACCTGGTCTGAAGTTCTGTGCCTTACCTATAGGATGCAAACAAACAATAGTAAGGATATGAAATGCGAGACTGAAAAAACAGTAATATTGTAGTACAACTTAAAGAGATCCTTCATGACAAATGACTTAATCTATATTCTGATTTCTGTAGACTTTATCATACAGATGACTTTCTATAAGCATACTATCCAAATGTATTTTACTCTTCTCTTGCAACCAGTGATGATAGAAAGCTTGAGAAGATAGAAAGGAAAAAAAAAACCCAAAACCCACACACAACAAAACAAACAGCTTCTTAGAAGCAGACATTTATTTGTCCAGGGAGAGAAAGTTTCCTACTCTAAGACCTATGAAACTCACCTTCATTCCACCTATATCCCTCTTCTTTCCCACCTGCAGTGTTCAGTGTCATTGTTCCACAGCCCATGTTATGAGAGGACCTGCTGGTTACAGCTACAGGGCACATTTCAGAGGTGTTCAATGTTCATTTCTGAACCAAGACTACATACCAGATTATACATTCAGTCGACAAAAAACATTCATAGCAACCCCTGCTGCAAAGAAGGAACGTTACTGGAAACAGTACCACCTAGTCTAAGAGGTTAGTAGTGGTTGCAGAGTGTCCACATGAAAAACAGGATTTCCTCTAGCAACTGCACAGAACCAGCACACCATTCAGAGTTACCTTCCCCAGTCAGAAATATATGATTGAGGCTACTTTTAACCTGATACTCCCAAACTAGCCCGTCTGTCATCAGCAATCATACCAGTATGATGTAGATGTGTGCTGCTATTAGAAAGGAGCAGTCACTGTAGTGTAAGGCTTGCCAATCATTTGAATCTCCTTGCAGCTGGGCATTCCCACATCCATACTGGTAGCATTCACGGAAATTGTGTTCCCACTACTTTCTTCCTACATTGGTAGCTGCAGCTCCTATCTGTGTACCTCTCAAAGCACTGAACTGCCACCATGGCAAATTAATTCATGGGATTTATTTATATAAATAAATTATAAACTAATTTATGGAAATTAGTTTAGAAAAGTCTGTTACGCAAGAATTTAAGACTCTCATTAGCTTTCTAATTTGAAACAGAAATCTACGCTATGCTGTAGGTACATACGAACTACCTACACTTCGAACAACGGCAACCTGCCTCCTTTTATTCCAAGAGACATTGCTCTTCTTTTCCAACAAAAAGCTTTTTTAGCTGTGATATGTGAGCAACAGAAAGAACAGTTGAACTCAGGATAAGCAGATGCAAGAAGAAAGCTGGGTATGTTTTTTGGAGGAGAGTCCCACTGGTAAGTCAGAGGCAGCAACCCATTTTCAAGTTTTATTTGCACACCATACATGTGCAAACTGGGGTGTATTTCGGCTAAACATTCTCACCTAGAGACAAAGCACCATGAATTCAGCACAGAGATGTGCTGGGAGGAAAGAG
>NW_009925030.1:55976-81945 GCF_000696875.1 Nestor notabilis
TATGTGCCTGGCTTAACTCCTCTGAGTTGCCTATTCCGTCCTAGTTTGAAGTATAGGGTAGCACTGGAAACATCGCAGTTAAGTGTAGTAAACAACATCGAGGGACTGAGTGAGTAGGATAAATAGCCCACAGATGGTTTTCCTTCTGCTTCCCCCCCTTGCCCATGCACATGAGCTCCTCAGATGCCTCACCCACAGTCACCCAGTAATCCCAGCGCAAGAAGGATCAGAGAAAGGAGGTGCAGAAGGATACAGAGACCAGCAGAGAGAGCAGAAACCAACAGCAAATTCACAAGCGGGACAACTCCTTTCAGTGGCAATATTGGCTTTAAAATAAAACTGGTTGAGCTACAGTTCAATGTAGTGCATTATAACAAGATAATCCAGAATCCTCCTGCACACAACCTGTCCTGCCTGCTTGGCATGCTTATTGGTTTTAAGCAGGATGTGCATGTTAAGTTGATGAGGTTTATTGTTACTTGTCAGGTTTCTTGTGTCTTTTGTGCTTTCATTAATTTTTAATTTTATGCAGCTTTTGCATACCCAGCCAATTTGAATGAAGGAGCTGTTGGACAGGTCAATGTCTATTTACAGGCTTTTAAGACCTATTTTAGTTATACATTAATTTTATCAGAAGTAATGCTTTGGTGGAGGAAAAAAGAATAAAAATGCTTTCATAGACCTATGAAAGAAAGATTTGCTCCAATAACACAAATTTAAATTAAGGAAAAAGGACAATTTAAAAGCTTTGAATCTATACACAGCAGCTAAATCACACACTTCCTCTGGGATGAGGGTTAAGAATCTTGGGTGTTGTGGTGAAGAAATTTGGGGTTTGCAGGGAAAGGGAAAGAATTTGAAGGAACTTAACTCCTACAGTTCCTTTAGATGCTCTCAACAGAACTTCCTCAGAAATCAGCCTTCTGCTAACGCAGAAGCTTCAAGGTCTGCCAACAGGGAATGAATGGTGGTAGAACGGGAGCAGGAACTCAGATGGAGTGTGGTCTTAAGCAGTATTTGCCTTCTCATTAACTGCCAGCTACCTCTCAATTTCCTGCCCATTGCTGTAATTCACTCAGTTCCACGCCAAAATACCAAGGCCTTTTGCCTCAACTCTGAGCTAACAGTAGAATTTGTATCATAGGAAGTTCTTCCTTGTTCTTTACCTTTTCCTTGTTCCAACTTCTCTTGTTCAGCTGGGGAAACCTCAGAAAAGAGGATGGGTAGGTTTTGGGACACTGTGTCCTGCCTGCTTCCTGGTTTTTCAGTTCTGATGTGCAAGAGGAAGTGGTTAGCAACTGCTTCTCAAAGGTCTGACTGTCCACTGTACTAACTCCACATCCAGAAAAAACTAAGCCACTCCTTCAAAGACAAAAGTTTTCATCCTCCATTTCAGAAGGATATTCTGCATTCTTTTCAGTCTTCTCAGACTGAACAAGGTTCTGTGGTGAGGTCTGGGGAGGGTCATTTTCCTCATGCTTGGAAATAGCTCAGATTTCTAGCACATATATTCTGGCCATATAACTAGTCTCTAAGCAACACCCAACACTCGCTATGCTTTGTTTCACTTAAAGGGACACTGTAAGCTAACATCAGCAGTTTTATCTGAACTTCTGTATACTGTCCTGATGTACTGGAGAATATTCCTGCAGAGTCTGACTGAAAAGCTACCTAATCAAACCAAAGCAGAGGTGGGAAAACAGGGACTCTCCCTCTCTTGCTAGCTACCCTTTAAGCAAGGAGGAATAAGCAGAACTGGAGGTGGGACAGCATCTTCTCAAGAGGACAATACCCAATATTATGAATACCAGCTTATATGTTATGGAACACAATGCTAATTACTTGGAATACACATAAGGCTAATTGTGTTCCTCTCCTCTGAAACACTGCTGGCAAACAGTATTTGCTGCCAACAGGGAACAGACGGGTCCTATCTTTAAGGTCTCAGACAAGCTCCAAGATAGATAAGATCAAGGAGCTATCAGTTACTGCACCCTCTGTGCCTACTTACCTGTCAGTCATACCCTATCAAAATTTGGGTCTATTTTGGCATCCCTTGCCAAAACTTTGCTAAACTATCTAGTTTTAATCCTTCCTCTCCTTTCAGACCTCTGTGGGAGGAAAGCATGGAGATGATGTTTCAACAACCTGACCACTCCAAAAAGAACACTAGTAAATATTTTGGCAATATTGCTGATCCCGTTTAACATTTGCTCACAAGGCAGTATGCCTCAGGCCTATGCCTGTATAACCCAACATAAACAGGGATTCACTCATGCAATTCAAACCTTTCACTGATGCAACTTGCAGATTGCTGTAAAGCTTTTAAAGCTGTTGACATTATTATTAATTAGGGTTCTTTATATATCAGAGCAAGTAACCTTTCAGTGATAGCTGAGTGATCATGTCTCTGCAAAGAAATATTCTGACGATCTACAGCTGCTTTCCCAGGCTGCTTTGCACATGCTTCTGACTTCTCAGTCTGCTTACCTATGTGTCTCCATCCCCAAGGTCACAGCAACCAGATATTGCCTCCCTCTTTTATTGCTGACAGGCAGTTAAACTGTCCCTTTGCACTCTGATTCTTCCAGGATCAAAGTCCTTTGTAAGTACTTCGGCCAAGCTATGGCAAGCTGCATGGCCTGCCTGCACACTGTCTCCAAACCATGTGCTGATCCAAGACCTTACCCCTTCCTTTAGAAGAAGTTGAGAAGTAGAGGAAGTCATAATCCAGGTACTGAAATAGGAACATATTTGAAGGAAATCTCATACTAGTGATTGAGCAGGACTCACACTCAGAAGAACTAGTTGCTACAGTAACACCGTACAAGCTTACATGAGGAGTATCCTGCAAAAATCAGTGGATTTCATTTTCAGCTTGCTACTTAGCAACAGATTTATTTATTATTAAAACACCACCTAATAAATAATTACCTAAATAATATTTAAGTCATACAGATATGTCAGAGCTTTCTAAAAATCCAAACATTTACATTACTTCTACTTTTTGCCTGGATTAACTGTACCTTTCCAGGTGGCCTTGGAATAAGCATCTGAAGAACATTTCCTAATATTGATGTTATAAATCTACCAATACAGCTTTCAACTTTGCCCCTAATTTTTCAGTGCATTTGCATTATTTTCCAAGTCATCATTATATAGATAGAGGGGTTTTGTCACTATTCTCTCCCAAAACTGCATTAATTGCTTTCTACTTTTTCTTTACTTTTCCCTCTTCTGGTATCCAGCCTCACTACTTAATTACATTTACAGATCTTTACTTACACAGCCTACTCCATAAAATCATGCTGCCCCTCCACCTCTAGCACACACCAGTTCTTTCTTCATCATTATACACACCTCAGTCTTTGTCTGGCCATTTCACCTTCACCTTTCCTGCCACGCATCCAGAGAAGCATTTGAAAACCATCCCTCACTAGTCCAAATATATGACTGCCCGTGACTATTTCTGAGCACATCGTATTATCCACAAAGATGCTGCTCATATTTTTACTTACACTGGCTTGCCAACCTTACCAATTCAACTATTTCCTCCACATTCAGCCTACGGCCCTCATATTAGTGACATACACTGTTTACTTATGCCACCTTCTATCAATCTATTTTCTATAACAATCTATGTTTTCATCCAATTTTCAAGTATTTTCTCCTTTGATAACAAAAGATGAAGACATTACCTTAGTTACCTTTCTAGGCTGTTTGCACTTATTATGCTATACAGTATAACTTTGATTGACCAAGTTGACCATAAAGCTAGCTAGACAGATTAGAAAAATAATACTTATTAAAGAGAAAAGACTGCATACAGGACCCCCTACTAAATCACGGGGAGGAAGTCCTGAAGCAGACCAGCATTTAGCTCTGATGTAAGACCTCTCTCAAAACCAGCCTCCTTCCTTGCTGTGACAGCAGAAGGAATCTTAGGAAAAAAAGTAGGGTCAGCTGCATTTTATTCAAATGTCACAGTGAAGCCATAAAGTAATCACACTCATATGGACATATATTCATGCCTCGAGGATGAATGTATTAGAAGAAAGCCTAAACTGTATGTCTAATTGAAGAAAGCTCCCTTTAACTGGGAAGACAAACCCGTTCTTCAGCTCAGCTCATACTGCCTGCAAAACTGGAATCTCAAAAGTTTTTCTAAACATTCAAATGTACCCAGCCAGATACACAACATCATAGTAGTGATACCTGTATCAAGTCAAAAAAATCTCATGTCACTAGGAAAATTTGCAGTGACATATAGAAGCTTTAAGTAGTACATCAGTCCAGATAATATTAAGCTGCTATGTTGATGCTAAGGAGTCAGATTAGGTTGTGGTTGTTTTCAGAGTAGTAGTACATGCTGTTGCTATACTCTAACTTCTTGCAGCAAGAGAAGCCTACCAAGTGTAACAAAACTTTGTCAAACAAAACTAGTCAGCATGTGTTACAAGAGCTTTAGCACACGTTCAGAAGATGTGCAGAAACTAGGCACAAAACAAAACCCAAAACCTTTTAAAAGCCTGACAGTAATTGTGACACCACTAATTTCTGTTACTAAAAACAGCCGTAAGAAATAGAAAAAGTTGAAGCCTTTGCTATTTTCCCTTTAGTACAAAGCCTTGGTATTGGCCCTCAAAGATCCTACTTTGATAACTAGTAACTTCCAGCATCACAAGTCAGCAAGGCAAGAAGTTCAATTACTACAGCATATTCCACACCTACAGTCAAACAAGTTCTGCAATTTTTTTGCCAAACTGAAGTGAATTTATGATTACTGAGACAGCAGCACCATTGATACTTTGCAAATCCATGCGTGTGCCAAAACCCTCTCAATTTTTCTTTTGTATTTTGTTTTTCTTTATTGGCCACTGTAATGTAGAACCAGGGCCCAAAATACAGCATTCATTTATTTTAAACAAACCATTTATTGACAGGAATCTGTGCATCTCTCTCCGCTGTTAACTTGATCTCAATCAAATCATAAAGGCAAAAAGAGACTAGTGTCTTATTTTGAGAGAAAGCACAAATTAATCAGAGGACTATTGTTCCACAGTTTGAGATGAGATATAAACAGGCACAGCCCGGGTGGGGAAGTTGACTGATTTTGTAGCCAGTTCAGCAGAATGCAAGCATATAAATTTCCTTTTGCAATTCAGGACAAGGAACACAAACCCACATCTTAAGCACTATGAAGAAAACGCAGAAGAGCATTTTTATACCACAACCTCAGTACATAGCTCAACTATGTACTTTATACCTGAGTGTGTCATAGTCAGGAAAGAAAAAGAAACACTGAGTTTGAAGTACAGAACTGGGAGCTTACTCTTCCTTTTTCATGTTATCTACCATCATGAGCTATCATCAGCTCACTGAACAACCGTGGGCATGCTTTACTTACTTTGATTCCCTTTTTAACTGTATCTATAAAATGGAGCTGATATTGCTATCTACCTGCCAGGGAAACTGGAAGTTTGACATCTGCAAATGACTAGTGTAACATCCAAAGATAATACATACTCAGATACTATATCTGTGTCCTTATTCTCCTATTTAATTGTTAATACTCATGGTTAAATATTTCCCGTGTGACTATGGGTTTATCCTGCATGAAAGATGATGGTATTTACATAATCTGCAGATGCTTTTGAAGTGAAAAACACACCAGGTTGAGTTTTCCTGACATATAATTGCACCTTCAGTCTCTTACAGTTTAACAACACCGGTGCTGAGCATGCAGTCCTCCCACTGAACCAATGATGCTGTCATTGCTATTCATCAAACTTTTATTTTGGGCAGAACTAACTTCCTTTTCTTTAAAAATCTTTCAAGTAAGTGCTACCATGCCTGAGTAAGGAAGTCAATCTACGTCTCAGAACAGAGCCTGCTGGCACACAACTATTGCCACTATAATCACAGCTACAGCACTAGGGCTTGACCACAACCACAAATAAAATGAGTACAGGGAGTATGCAGGAGTTACATTTTGCTTACTTGAGGATACTTAAGTTTTTATAAATTGCTACATTTTAAAACTTTCAGGCTATAGCCAAGAACAAAAGTTCTAAGTAGTTTCTTATTATTTAAGCCTTCACAGAACTGCTCTTCTTGGGAATTAAAGTTCTCCCAGAAAAAAAGTACCTAACTAAATACACCATGCTATTTCTCATGTACCTCATTGTCAGTAAAAGCCAGGAAGCACAGAATTGGCTTTGCAGATCTTAGTTGCAGGCAGCTGATGTGAAAGTCACACACTGTCATTAGTAAGTCGGTGACAGACATACTGTCAGCTATGGATTAGTTAACAAAGCAATGCTGTCTCAGTATCAACTACTCCAGCGGATGTCTCATAGCTCTGTCCTCTCCCTAACTCCTAATCCAACAAGGCCATCAAGCAGAAGGCCTCACCCATGCAGGGCAGTGCCTGCTGCTGCCACCCAGCTCAAAGGGCCATGCTGCCGCCCAGAAGCATGCTCAGCCTGTGACACGCACAGCGAGATCATGGGTCAAGAGCTGTAGTGACTCCCAGACACAGGAAGCTCACATGGACAGAAGGGAGTCCCTACAATTTGGATATGACTGCAGTAGCTACTGGGAGAAGGATGTTTTGGATGACTTGCATTACAGAATTCCCAACAGCTGGAGCAGTAAAGACTAACAGAAGCCGTATCATACAGGTATTGGAGTTCCTTTCTCTAATCATTACCAATAGCTATTATGGGGCTATGAGGAGGCATTCCTTATGGATCTGAGAGTGTAAACAACATCCCTTTCCTGTTACTGCCATCAATAATGATTTGCAATTTTCACTTTTAGATTTCATATTGGTGAGCAATGCATGCATGTGTACTACCATCACACACATTTTCTCCAAACACAGGCAATGAAATCCATCACTGAAATACACTTAACTTCCCCTCTCAGTATCAGTAAATAAGTGTTCAGATAGATCTGTCACAATGATGCTAAGTGATGCACTCTTATTCTCTAGGCGCAGTCACGTTAATACTGGACATATGCCAGCACAGTTATTTGAAGAACAGTAAATCAGCACCTGTCTCTCAGTATCAGCTATGAATGAGCTTACACAAATGTGCATGTTTGCCAGCTGGCAAAACACAGAAAATCCCAGAACTGCCAACCCAGCACATCTCCATCCAGAACAGAAAACTAAACAGATCGTTTAACTGTGCTTGAGAAATTATTATGGAAAACAAGACAAAAAGAAACCAAACATTTCTGTGCTAAGGGAATCTTGCCACCTGCTTTGCCCCTGGGAAACTGCCCCATGATGCTCAGATTGGCACTTTTCTTCCTGAAGAAAATGAAAGGCCCAAAGGACTCTGAAACTACAACAGTCACTGTTCTGAACACAAAATCCAGCCAGGGTTATCTCCAATTGTAAGGCCCCACTTGTTACAGTATGAGTGCCTTTCCTACTGTTGACAGAATTTGTGAGCATTCTCTTTGGTTGTGAGGACAACGAAGACTTACCTCAGACATTCAACATATCAGCTGTTCAACAAGAGTTAAAGAGGCCAAGTTTCCAAACAGCTTCCATACATTTCAAAATGGATAACCTTACATTAATTTACATTCCTTTTTCTGAGTATTCTTTTAGCATCAAGTTTACAAATCAGCAATTTTTGTTCTGGCTTTTTGCTAAAGAAACAAATCCTTCACTTCCAGGGTATAATGAGAGTTCTGCCATGTTTTCCAAAGATTTTCTTCTTCAGCAGAGAAGCTGGATGACCAAACCACAGAAATGGAAATGTAGTGTAAGCAAAACTGTTCTGTTTTTTAATATGCTTCACTCAGTATAGTTTTAGGCTTTACTTGTAGTGATGCCAAGTAGGACTGGAGGAAAAGGATTACAGAAATAGGATTTTGCAAATTTTCTTACAATTTGTCAACACCACTGCAAAAAGCTTTCATCAGATCTGCTATGTGGTGAGAGCTTTTGAGTCCCTCCCAGTGTTGCCTCAGCTGATGTTATAAGGTGATTATAACATGCACATCTTAAGACTTCTAGCCAGAAAATAAACACAATAAAAATCAGGACTGATTTTGGATAACCCCTGTGAGCTGCCTTGTGTTTCAAAGCATTCTCGATTTTGCTAAAGGTAAGACTAACAGTGTCCTGCAAGTCAGACAGGTAATTCTGAGTTTTAATGATACGCACACGAGTGGGATGAAGTATTTTGCCCTGGTTGTACAATCCACAAAGAATAATAACGCAGATGAGGTTTTTAATTTCTGTCTTAATGATTGTTGAAGTAAGGCCTATTTATTACTACTTCCCCCCACAGCCTATGTCCTAGAAAAGCATTCACTAATTAAGTGTTAAGGAGTAGGATGACAGCGACTTGACACCTCAATATCCAAAAAGTCATTAGCAAGAGGAAGACAACTGCCTGGTTTAGTGGTTACCATACAAATCATCTCAGCAAGTTGGTAGAAGGGTTCCAAAAGGCTGATACTTCGCACATCAGTGTGAGACAAATCAAACTTACAAGTCTTCTAACTTTGACTTGCACCAGCATCCTCAGGATTTATGCCTCATCCCTGTTCCAGAATGGTGCTTCTTTCAGAATGGTGCTTCTTTCTACTCCTGACAAGTATCAGGGTAGAGAGAGACTGGTTAGAACCACCAAGTTGATATAACTCAAGAGCTTGAAATGAAATTTCTAAGTTATTATAGCCTTCTTGGGCAGTTTATATAAAGCACAGAGTGACTGTTCTCCCAAAACAAAACAATTAGCAGCATGTTTTAATACCAAATCTTTAAGCCTCAAATATATTCCTTGTGAGGTGAAAGAGTTTCCTCCACTAGTCAAAACGGGAAGATTTTCAGCTTCAAATTGAACCCTACTGAAATAAGAAATGAGATCAAATGGCACATGTGGACAAGATTTGCTGTCTGTATTTCTAACAGGCATCATATTACACAGGGAGGGCAGTGAGAACCGCCAAGGCTCTATCCCACTGTGACATAAAGAGGAACATCACACGACACCTGGGTGAGGGAAGACATGCACTGCTCAAATGGGTGTCATTTCTCAGTCACAAGGTGTATGGCCCATGACTACAAGACCAAATACTTGATCTGCAGAACCAATATGTAGAATAATCCACTTACTCATTCCCTACTCATTTTCCAACCTATGAGGACTTCTTCTGCCACTGTATGTCATAAGCAGAGCCTGAAAGATCTCATTTTGCCTGATACAGTAACACCAATCTCAAGGAGAAAACATGGGCACTTTAGTGTAACAAAAGTATTAAAAGTTAAAAAATCCAGTTGTCTAGGCCATTAGTTTCCAAAATTGGTGGCCTTAAACTACTGTTAGTTTCTCAACACCATGCCAAGCTTAATCAAGAACATTCTAAAAAGCCAGGATGGCTACGAATACGACTGATGAACCAACAGGAGAGAGAGAAGACAAGTTCTGGTTGGCGAGGCTGTTCCCACAGCCATTTCATATTTAAAAGTAAGCACGGTTCTTATTACAGCTTCTGCCATTGGTCCTTATTTTGCCTTTTTTTCATTACACTGAAGGGTCCCTTCAAACTACTGTTTCTGCACTGTAATGACATCATTTTTTACATGCAAACACATTAAGACTGAAGTCATTCACTGAAACACTTTTCTAGTTATTAAAGTAATTTTTACTGCTTATTTTTCCATGTGTTGACACCAAGTGTTATAGTTCTCCAGCATTAGAAAAGTCAAATATCTAATGTTGAAAGAGTATTTAATACATACATCTAGACAGTTACCTACAAATACTTCATAGGGTAACACCTTTTAAGCTTAGTCCCACACGTACCAAGGATATTGTGTGATCTCACCTCTAATGCTTTACAAAGTGTTTGAAGAACATCGACATTTGTTCAGGCCCCTGATCAGGCTGCCTGTTCCTGAGGCAATCAAAGAGGATCCTTTCCTAAAGCAAACCTTACACTACACACATTAGAAAATGAGAGAACTCTAAAACTGAAACAGTAAAGCCAAAGACAAAGCATGAGATAGATTTGAGGTTTCCTGTGAATTTTCACATTACCAACTGACTTCTACTTCAATGCTGCTTTCAGAATGTTTTTAACCTGAATACCAGAAGTACTTCCTTATGAGTTATGCAAAAGATATTTCTGGTGTACTTCAAATTTCTTAATCAACAGTGTTACTATTTCATTCCTTAAGACAAAATGACAATCATTCCAAACAGAGAAGGTACAAGGGAAGCATATATGGATGATGAAAAGCAAATCTTCCAAATGCTCTCACTTCCTTGGTAGATTTTTACCATCCCTCTGGCAAGAGTTCTGCATTTCTGCCCTCTCAGCTCAACCAGATGGAGGGACTGTTCATACACATCATCTGCACAGGAAGTCAGAGCAGCCTAATCTACTGCTGGAGGTTTTTTACTCCAGTGTGGCTTATGGTGCAACCACTCCCCTCTTGCTCAAGAAAACTGACTCTTCTGAGGTACCTGGGAGTTAGTATCTTCCACTGCAGCAGTCTCTACTATCAGCTTTAAAGAGTAAGTTAAGGAGATGTCCATGAAGAACAACAAATAAAGCTGCTTCTGCGCTAGGACAAAAGAATGAAGAGCAAGATAACATGAAGTCTTTTCCAACCCTATGCTTTATAGATTTGTGGAGTTAAAAGGAAAGAAAAATGCAAATATGTACAGTATGGTAGGAAGACCTAAACAGCAACAAAAATGGCAAAGCTTGATGTAATCAAAGCTTGAAGAAAGCAATTATGCCTAATGGGCAAGATTTAGTTTCCAGGAAATAAAATAAGTACAATTATCTCCAGTACCTTAATGACAAGAGGAAAACTCTTGTTACTGCATTGTAAGTCTGGAGACATTATATAAGTTCACATACACACTGTTAACCAAGCTACAGTTCCAGCAACACTGAATCTCATATACAACAGCTATCAAAGAAAACACCCAAACACAATTAGTCTTCCTATCTTCCTCTATTAAAAAACACACATTCTGCCCAATTAAGTGATTTTATGAAGATCCTAATGTCACCTTGAAGAATGTAATATTGGCCTAAAGTCTGGTGACAAAGCAATGAAGCTGTTCAAAAGCTAAAGCCAGAGTTGTACTGAGATAAATTCATCTCTTAGATTGGTATTAACAAAGAAACAAACAATGAAAACAGGAAAAAGTTCATGTTGAGAGTTTTGAAATAATAATCAAAAGGGCATGTTAGGATTAAGAAAAGTTTGTCTCTAGCTGGAATGTTCAGGATCTCCTTGATTTATGCTGGCATTTAATACCTTCTTTCTTAAAAGAATTCAGGGGGGAAGGTATTGGTTTGACAGTTGTGAAGACTGACATCCCATTTACGTGGCAAACAGGTGGACATTGAGGAGTCAAGAACTTGCTTGTAGAGTCCTGGATGTGTGCTGGAGCCTTGTCCTGAATGAGGGAGTTCTGTACCGGTTTTATTCTTGGCCATCCTGCAAAGACTAGTGATAATGCACAGACTCACATTTAGATTTAAAACATACTGACAGTTCAAATATTGTAGTGCCTGTTTATCTGTCAAAAGCCAAGTTAATAAAGAGCCCGGTTCTGGCACGTGCTGTCTGCAAACTGTGAGCTACTGGTTTCCAACACCTTCTCCAGTGGGATTCTGCTGAGCAGAGAAAGCAGCTCCCTTGCCTTCAATTCAGATTCTCTTACCCCTTTTTCTGCAACTTTTCCATGTCCTTTTTGCAGGCATCCTCTGCTTTTAAACTGAACTGGCATTCCCTTCTCTGCAAGCTCACTTATCAAACTACTCAAATATCTCCTTCCCTCCTTCCACACATTCACAGATATTTTACTCTTGGAAGAAGGCCTCCGTTGACATGATATATCACTAAATGCCACAGGAAAACTGAACCCTCTGTCAGTAATGAGTTCCTAGAGTAGAGTCAATAAGCAAATAGACAGGACCAGCTGTAGAAACAACTCAAACTGGGAAGTTCTAGCTATAAAAGCATAGTTTAAAAAATAATAAAATATGGTCTGAATACACCAAAGGAGGTTCTAGAATCTCCTATAATGGAAGTTTAAAAGACGGGCCAAAAATAGCTACCAAGAAGAGATCACACAATCTTGAGTCGGGCTCAGCTAAGGATACTGTAGCTGTTTTTAAAACATCCCTTCCCAGCTTTACATTATTTTTTAAATTATATATTTAATTGTATAGATGTTTTATAATAGCTATATTATCATACATACATGAGCACACGGATGTCTATAAGACATCTGACTTCAATCTACAGCCCACTACAAGTAGATTAAAGACTGACTACTGATAGCTCAAGATACAGTTGTACCACAGGAACTGACGGCTCCTGTTACTCAATATTCTGCATCAACTTCCAGCTCACTGATGGAAGTTGCCACTCAGAAAAATTTGAAACTTCTAAGTTTGTAGCATTACCCTCTTCAGGTTATTTCACTAAGTAGTGAAGGCCGCTTTATAACTTAGGTCCATCTGAGCAAAAATTAACATACCCAAATGAAAAACTTCACCATAAGTAAGGACTGAAGGCTACAGGAGATCCACACCCATTAAACATAAGGTACTAATGTGCTATGATAACAAGTGGTGTGTGTTACAAAAGAGTGTGACACAAAGCAAAAAGATAGTTTTTACATGTTACTGTGAGAAGAAAACTAGGGCATTCCCAGTTAGGATGTCCACTTTAAATAGAGAAAGATTTGGAGATGATGTTGGGAAGACTTAAACATACAGTGCAAGAACAAGGTCATTCCCACAGTGGGGGTGGGACAGGAAGGAGACAGAAATTGCGACTATTAAACACACCAAAAGGGTCAAAACCTAACTTGATAATGTACATCAAGTTTTACAAGGAGGAAAGAGGCACTAAAAACACATTGCCCCAGCCAAAACAATCCAGAGAACAATGGGGCGGACCAGTGGGTCCTTCAAGGTAGGTACAAGTATACAACAGTGAGATCACACACTGAGCACTGGGATCCATGACACTATCTTTGAGGTCTTCAGAAGTGAATTAAAACAACAACAAGGTGGGTGAGGGGTCTATCTGTGTTGTATGTGGTGGCAATACATGCTGTAGACAAAACACCAGTTGCTGGTAAAATATAACAACCTTTGAATATATGCCAGTGTGTGTGCAGATGACCCAACACTCTTCCAAGCCTGAACTGTTTGAGAAGTCCATAATGCCTTTACTTTTAAACATACAATTTAACCATAAGACATAATGGGCAACGTATAACATGAAAACAGATATTCATGTCAACCAAGACAGACACCTTTTTTTTTTTTATTTTGGTCAAGTGACCTGTCTATTGTCATAATTTTTGTGTCTGAAAACCTATGAGTTATTCCCTTACTCTGTTGTACAGTTCTTGCTCTCACTGTTTATTCTAGCTAGCAAGTTCTGGCAAACCTAGGTCAGAGGCCAAAAGAAAAAAGTGACATCAAACATTTCTGCACTGGGCTCCTCAAGGACTGCAAAATTACAGACTAACAGAGAGCCAGATGTTAATCAAGCTGAATGGTAATAAAGTCATAAAGCACAGCAAAAAAAAGCTCTCATTGAGTCACTTTGGGAAAGGCAGATCAGCAGTATCTCTCAGATCTACAAGCCAGATGTTTCTGAGATCAAGCCCACCAACATGACAATGCGCCTGAGAGACATAATGTCATAAATGATACAAACCATAAATTATACTAGATAGTGTATGTCAGAGGTACAGAACTACCAGTTTTATCCTAAGTACAAGTATTTAATAAAAGAGAATATATGTGTGTTCTTCACTCTGCCCCTAAGCACCACTCCACATCAGCCCTGTTTCTCGTTTCACATTAGACAGCACAATGCTGCTTATCTTTAAGGCACCTTGAAGACATGAAATAAATATGAGAAACAGGATCCTAGTCCCAGGCACATGGTATGTATTTAGACAGGCCATCTTCCCTGATCAGCCAGCACTTTCAAAACTCAGAGCACATGAATATGACCACACAAAATAAAGACTGAAAACTAACTAATTGAGGACCATCATTTCAGGGTATTCAAATAGGAGGCCTGACAGCATAAGTACATACAGCATGAATATCCTGAGGATACTGGATATTTGCACCCACCACCCCACTTTGTATTCAGACTCGGCCTTGCAGCTGGGTAGCACTAGTTCCGTAGTTCGTGGAGTCCATACATCACAGAGTACACTAACATATTTCCAGCATTTGTTTCTCAAGGGTATCCAGGTGACATCAGCCCATTGTATCTTGTTTTTCAGATGGCTTCGATGCATCTTACAAGACATCTTCATAGTTTAGTCAGGCTTATGCCTGACAAATCTGATCTAGAAGGAGCTATGCTATACTATACTGTAATAGTTCCATAATCAAGAGTAACTAATGGTTCACAGGTAAACTGGTGAGATTATCAAGTAGGACTCTGGAGGAATCTACCTGAAGTCAAATGAGGGAGTGAAGGAGGGCCAAGAAATTCTGAGACAGGATTAGAATTCAAAGTGATTTTGAAATGCTTGAAGAGGGGCAACGCACACAAGAAAAAAGCAGCATTATTTAGCCTAGGGATTACTAGGTAAAATCTGCTGCAAAACCAGGAAAACTGTGTAGCCAGAAATTCTGCAGAAAGGATCTCAAGTTACAAGGGATCATAAACTAAGTGCTTAGCGCTCAGGGCTGTCAGTAAGCTGTAATGCTGAAATGAGAGGCTGATTTCCATCTCAAAATTTTTCTTTGGAGGCACCCATGCTTAGCTGCTTAGCATTTCAACTCTAAAAGGTAGTGTATTTTGCGTTATGCCTCATGTATCTTATATTCATAGGTTCATCTTTGCCCATCCACCAACTATTTCATTAACTGATTTTAAGGTATTACGTACCTTTCTCACTGCTCACATGAGTAATCTTCCCAGGTGTATGATTAAGATACAAACCATACTGACATACTGCTTAGAGTATTTCATAAAATGGAATTTTTTTTCTCTGATAACTGATTTTGAATAACCTCTTGACTCCTTCAAGGCTAAAAACACAGTTCAAAGTGGCCAAGACTATGGCCTTGTTGACTTGAGTTCTGTCTTCAAATTTAATCTCCGCCTGTCCCAAAGATAATCTATGTAAAACAGCACTAACTTTAGGTAGTTTAGTTCTATCAGAGCATATTCCCTAACAAATACAAATTACTCTTCTCTGTTACATGTAAGTCAGCTCTCTAGCTATTGGGGATTGGGGAGCTTTCAACAGTTAAGCTCCCCCATCATTACATCATCATTGCAACAGCAGCGATGTGTTCCTCATAACGCATATGACCACTAATATATACATCTAAGCTGTAACGTATTCCTATTCCCAAGTTAAGAGAATCAGCTTCTGCCCACTGTGCCAGACTGCATATAAAAAGGAGTTTCCACACAAAGGATGGATGGGAAGAAATCACTGAAAACAATTGCCTGTTACATAGCAAAACAAAAATCCCAAACCCTCAAAACAGAGCAAGCATTCTTACTAAATCCCTTGAGTGAATGTATGATACTCGTGAAACAATAGACAAATACATGATTGAAAAAGCTCTGGTGACATGGGGTTTTTTTGAGACACCTTTGTTAATTTAAAGGGAAGCATTTATTGCTTTTGTAGAGTTACTTACACAGCAAGTCTAAAACTACCCTGGATTTTTCTTAAGTTCAACCATTTAGCTGGGAGCTTGCAGATCAGACTGAACTTTAACTGTGTCAGACCATAAGGCTCTCCTTCTTGGAAGCACATCAAGGTTCTTGCATGAAATCTGATCATCAGCACAGTAGGATTAATGACAGAGGTGGTCAGGCTGATAAACTAGCCGAACAGAAACCTGATTAAACGAGTATGGAACCTCACCTAAGATAAAGTCCTAACGCATTCTCAACCCTTTGCACCAGAGCTGAAGCCAGACCTTGTTTGAAACTGATGTGAAAGAAAAGGCTTTATCATTCATTGTCTCCCTGCAGGAGGTCTGTGGTTGTAGCTGGGAAAACAGACACTAGATACTCAGACTACCACCATCTCTTAAGAGTAATGCCACAGACTAAGACTGACACCACGTGATGTCTAGTTTAGATGACTGAATGGGGGAATAGCAAGGGAAGGTTTTTAAAGAGTTGGAAGACTTATGTGTGCACAGGAAGATAAACTGGGTATCAGAGATCCCTCTAAATCAACATGATTTCACAAACAGCTGTTTACTGCTGTATGCCACTGACAAAACCAAGTCCTTAAAATAAGATATCCTTAATAAATCAATCACTATGAATGTGGGAAATTTACCTTTACTTTTCGCCACTTTTCCCCTCACCTACTTTTGGTTCATAGCAATCATTAATATCATACTTTTCTGTCACATATGCAAGCACCTTGTCTCAGAGCACTTCTCCATGATGTTACTCACCAATGCATGGTAGATTATTACAGTTAATTCACCTACTCTATCTGTTCACAAAGTATGTAACTACTCAACTACATAACTTTTTGAAGTCCCAACATAAATATGATTGGCAATATCACTATAGGATAAATTTATAACCTAAGCACTGGAAAATCCAGGTATTAAAGAGGGTTAAATCCCAAATTTATAGAATAGGGAAAAGCACAATGTCTAATCTGCAATGCTGATAGAAACCTGACACAAAACTATTCCAAAATATGAATTATAAAATTCACACAGGAACAAACCAAGGTCTGTTACTTCCCAGTTACTTAGAGATGACCTAATTCTAATGGTACCTTTATACACTTCACAGTAGCTTCACCATAAAAGCTGTAAAGATGAGTTCCAGTCACACGCAACTTAAAACAACAGCTCACTCCACATTAAGAAATGTCTGGATACAAAAACAGTTGCTAGAAAATGCATTACAGAAAGTTTTCCAAACAGGTAAATAAGAAAAATCATAGTATATATGGAAATATAAATTACTTTAATGAGTATTAAAGCAACATAAAATTAATTTTCATTTTCTAATTCACATATCTATTCACAGCAATAAAGATGAATAAGAGGTTTTTTGTTTAACTGCTTAAAGACTACATGAAGTGCAAGGCATGGGCATAATATATTGCGAGATAAAGTTTTCTGGCATTTCACTAAAATGGAAAGAACTTGGAGGGTGACTTTGTTTAAAGTCAAGAATCAGAACAAGAAATAAAAAATACTTTTGCAGTGCCCGAAAGCCTGGGAGTCAACTCAATGTCCTATTCTTCTACAATAACCTTACACGAACAGTCAGAACAGCAGAAATATCACCAGCACTATAAAACTGGGGCGACCTGTATGGTTTCAGAGAGATCTCACCCACTTCCCAAATTCATAGCAGCAAGTCACTCACAACATCAGGCTTTCTCATTCATACCATTTACTTCAAACCAATCTCTGACTGAGTTAGAAGTATGGAATAACAAGTAGTAAAGGCAACAGAGAAGAGCAACTTATCGTATTGTAATTTCAGTGCAATCATTTTTCGTTTGTTTCAATTTTGGTAATCGTGTAGATCTTCTAACACACGTATCTAGTGTTGGGAGGAAAAGACTACCAAAGGAATGAGTGCAATCCCACGAAACTAATAAACTAAATTAAGGACATTGATACTTATATGTGAGAAAACCAATAGCCGTTGGTGTTTAATACACTACATGATGGCAAAAATACATGGCAGAGTCCAAAAGATGAATCAATTTTTTCAGCTTCTACTGTTTCTCCCAAATAGCCCCTACAACTCTTCAAATAAACTACAAGTGATAAAAACAGCTGGAAGAGTGAAAGAGAAAATATCTGAGGCCTGCAAGGTCTTCATCACTCATCCCAAGTAAAGCAAATACAGTTGTCTTCAATTAAAAGAACTTCCACTGATATTCTCTGACATTCTCAGCAACAAACACTGAGCAACAACATGAAGAACAACGAACTGAACACACACCTTGAACACCTCAGAGAAGAAACCAGAGCCAATTTTCTCACATGTGAAGTCATCAAGACGAGTAAGTCTGGAAAAGGCACTTATTAGGGCTCTGTATGAAGAGGTACAAACTCTTCCTATCTGGGATGCAGTCCCTTCTCCTCCAGTGCCACCATCAAAGTCTTCAGCGCGCTCCAGGCGTGGTGGAAATCCTGCTATTGAATTCCGCTTACTTCGGTCCATTTTGAAAACAAGGTTTTATTTTGCTAAGGGAGGACTTCTCACATCTTAGGTAATTTGCTGTCTCCTCTACTCTTGTTGGATCCTAAAATACAAGAAATTGAGATTACCATTATTGTAAACATATCTAATATGTTTGATGGGAAACCACAACACCACTACCAACCACAAAGCATCACCAGTAAAGACAGACAATCAATGAATTTTTTATTTAGATTCACAGAAATACTCTATGCTCTGGCTCTTAAAAGATGAATAGGTTTGGAATTCACAGTTCCACTGGTAACAAACAACTTTCATTCCCTCCCCCCTGCCCATTTCTTTTTTACTTAAGTTCTGGTTGCTACAGCAAGTAACTAACAAGAAGGAAACCTATAAAATGGAATGTTCTGTTCCACTTCAGCAGCAGCTGGTGACCAATTGATTGCTATTGCAAGAAAGCATTTCATATTAGGGACTGCACAAGGGATCCCCAACTATACAAAAAAAATAGATCAACTTTCAGTTGACATATAGAAAACTATCAGCTATTAATAACAGTAGCTGGAGCACCAAAATCTTTGTTTTCGAAGCTTCCACCTACGAGTGTTCCAAGACCAATTCCTTAACTGGTAGGAACATAAGTTTATATCCACTAATGATCTAGCCCCCACATTTACAAAAAAATCAACAATCCTGCTACAAAACCGAAGTATTGTTATAGGAAACTACCAGAACAATTCTCTCCACAAACACACATTTTAAAGCTATATTCATTTCAGTTCAACTGAAAGCACAGGAAACAAGCCATGTTTGCCAAGTAGGAGAAGAAAGAAAAAGGAAAGAAAAAAAATTTTTTTTTAAAAAAAAAAAAACCCAAAACAAAAAACCAACAACAACAAAAAAAAACCACCAACACCCCAACAGCTAAGAGAATTTTTTGTTTTTCATTGTAAAAGGCTGATGAAGTACTTGGTATGACTCTGGAGCCCATCAGATTCAGCCTGGACTGGCAAACCTTACAGTTAGCCTACTTTTTTATTACTATTATTTTATTTTTAACTTTATATTTAGGAGGTTATTCATCTTTTCCATACTTAGCTGTTCATTTACAGCAACCTGGTGGGCCCTTACAAAACCTGAACAAAGTGAGCAGTCACAAAGAAGATAAATTTCTCTTTCCCCTCCCCGCTTCCAAGGGTGAATGAAAAACTGGAGAGAGGGGAAGGAAACCATAAAATCTAAAATAAAAATGGTGGACAAAATCATCACGAAGCAGGGAGCAGCAGATTCTACTTCTGTTTACACAGATGTACTGAACCTGAACAATACACTAAATTTGAAGAGCATCTCAAAACCAGAAGCACACCAGCTGTCCTCTGAATATACATCAGCGCTGCTTTACCCACGTGTTGTACGCTGTGTATCTTTCAGAGGTGCTCTGTGCCAGCACATCAGAAAAACACGTAGTTCTTCCCTGCCTTCAGAAGTAAGCTCTGCTGAACTACATGGAATTTGAGGTTGTCCTCTCCCAGAAAAAACACACCACCACCACCACTAAAAACCTCCGTATTTTTCAAGGGTGTTTATTTCAAACATCTTAACACTTTCCTCTCTAAATAGGAGCCAGTGGGTATAAGAGATCCTTACTAGGGCCTGATTAAGAAAATTTAATCTCTATCAAACCCCACCTCATGGTATTCCTACAGAATTTTATATGCAGCCTCCCACATGTGTGACCTTACTGCATGTTTCAGATGATAGTACTACACAGTCTAATGTTATGGTGTGGCCGACTGCCACACAGATCATCAGGATCCAATTTCTGACCTCATATTCTTGCCCCATGAGCCTTGAGGGTCTGGAAATGGTACAGAAGCACCATGGGAAGATAAAGCTTGTTATATATCCCCAGATGAGAAAAATAGCCCAGAGAACATCCTCAGCTGCAGAGATGATGCCCAGGAATTTCCAAGGCACACTTAAATTATTCCTTTTGATCTGAAAGGGACAAACTATAATTCAGTTACTTTTCAAGGAGATAAAGAAAGAACTATCTATGGAAGGAGGACTGATGAGAAACCTTGGTGTTAATAATTCATTTTCTGGAACAGGAGATGGAAGGATCTTTGGAGACTGACCAGAAAAACTGCTGTAATTGAGGAAATAGTTTTTTAGAACTTATTTGCATCAGAGTACCCCCACATGCTAGACACTTTCCAAGGAAGGGAGCAAGCATTTGCCCCAGAAATGCACAGTCTGACATTCCAGTACCACAGTAACACCACATGATGTGGCCCCTAGAGCTTGTAGACACCCCTGCTAAATCTAGTGAAACACATCCGCACTGCAGCCCAGCAAACTAAACCAACTTGTAAATCAGGATAGTAAGTTCAAGCAAGAGATATGCAAAAACAAAATAGGGAAGCCTGCTGTTGCCTTAACCAGAGAAAGATACTGAGTTAGGTATGCTAACTCAGAAGGAAAAGCCTAGGTCTGCCTTAAGCATCCAGACGCCATTAACAAAAGATCAGCTCTCAACATAGTCTCTCAATCTATTTAACAAAAACAAAACAAAAAATCCCCCTCACGCATACACATCCTTTTGATTGAAATCACATGGTGAACTTTGCAAAACTCTGCACAAATCCCACAATGAAAGAAGAGATTCAAAGTACTTCGCACAACATAAACCCCAAAAGGTTTTGCCATCTGGATTCCCAAGTAACCCATTCCTTCATTTTTGCCTGCTAGAGTTTGCCTTCTTTCCAGACAGCTCCGCAAATTCCTTGGAAATTACTAAAATAGAGCTCCATTTGTCTACCATTCTGCCCAGGATTGCACACACAGAATTAGAGGAAGAATTTAAGTGGGCACCATTCCAAGTGGGCTCCTGTCATTTTGGCCAATTAAACTAATGGTCACATTCTCCATGAAATCAGGCAAGGTTTAATCGACTTTCAAGTCAGTCTGAGGTACTTTAATTTACTACCTTGTATGGTTAATTAAAGTGCCCTGAACGGAATCCAACACTATCCTGCAAATCCTGCAACCAAGAGGTTGTTGGATGAGTTTTCTTCAGCTTCAAAATTCTACAGCTGTGATCAACAAGCAGGTAAAAAAAAAAAAAAGGCACTAAACATTTTAAAAAACCACCTCCCAATAAATTCTCAGCTTTCAGACCAATTTTTGTGACATTTTTACACAAGAAAAATGCACCCCACTCTGCCAAGACAGAAACAACTTAGAAATACACCTCTTAAAATGCATACCTGCACTACTCATCCATTTATTACATTATTGAAAAGCACAGTTGCAGCATATTTCATACCCAACCACATTTTCATGTTAGCATTACAAGATCAGTTTCTCCACTAAATGCATGCATTGACTTTTTAATCATATAAAGTACTATAAATATAAATACTGTCAGCATTTCTTTTGGCTATTTAGTGGTTTGGCTTTCAAAACCAATGCCTAAGCCTGCATTTGAAGACGGAAACCCCACAATAGCTCATCAAGTTATACCCCTCACAACAACATAAAACTAACAGGTGACATATATTAGCCAACGCTTAACATTTTTTATTTTATAGACATAAGAAGAGACAAGGCTTCTCAACTTTAGCAGCATCCTTTTTTACCCCAGGGTATAAAACAAGATCCTTCCAAAAACAACATTTCAATTTGTTACTAAGACATTTTCTTTCCCCAGTATCTTTATAAATATGTGCATATTTGCACTCAAATGTCAAGCTCACAATTTCCTAAAAGATGGCCTTAACAACAACAACCATTTTTAGACAGAAGACTGTCGCTAGGCATTCAGCCTGGAAAGCCATAAATCTGATGGATGCATGGTATTAATTTGAAAAGGTTTTCTGAAGAACAAGATGCCAAAGCTTTGACATAACTCATTTGCCAAGAGTTAACTATTTAAACTCACAGTCTGATGTAGCTTCAAAACCCAGCACTACAAAAACGTGAAGGAATTATGCTGGCAAGTGTCACTCAACAAAACAACAACTTGGGGGGTGAAGGGGAAGAATTCACTGTAGTAATGTGCAAATTTCAGAAAAGCTTCAAAGGAACGTAAAGAACAAAATCTTCCAAAGACTGAATTGACTTTGAAGTCATTAGCCTGGAGGAAAAAGAAAAAAATGGGAATGAAATACAAGAACTCAAACTAAACAGGTAACGAGGACCAGGCATTCCACAATTTTATTCTCAACTGCTGTCACCCTCTTTCTTAACAGAGGGAAGTTCCTTGGTTTGTATCTTATTCACTTTAGGAGACAGATGGTACCAAATAATTACAGACAAGGTAGCTACAAGCACCAGAGCTTACACTGTGTTTGGCCGAGCTCATCCTGAAGCTGAAGTTCTTTTGACTGCTTTTACAGGATAAGTCTCACATGCAGTTTATAGTCTCAGTTACACACTGTGCTCCAATGTGAAAATCCCAACATTTTCTATTTTCATATAGGTAACATTTTGCTTTAATTTTGTCTCCCTGTAGGAGATGATTCCTAGCTCCAGCCAGTACTGTCAGAGCACAAGCTTCCCACAACTAGGGCTGACATTCCCCAGAAAAGACCTGCATTAACCCTACTACACCACTCCAGAAACTAGAAGTCTGCTGAACTGCATTGTGGTTTTATAATGCAAACAAACCTCCAGGAGAGGCTAAGCTGAAACAAACAGTTCATTTATTTTGTGACTGTAGCCAAGTTTGAAACCAGTACGAGAGACTAGCTACTAACTTACTGCAGAGCTCAGGATTCGGGGCCAAGGTTGTAGGTTTAAAAACATTTGCAGTAAGTGTAGGCATAAATTCTGGCATGTATTTAGAAAGCAAATATAACTGGGGGAGCTGAGAGGGGGGGAATATTAAAAACCCACAAACAAACAGAAACCCACTTAACTCTTATGCCAACAGTATAATTGCCAACAGTTTTCAGGGTCCAATTATAACACAAAACTATAGCTCTATGAAGGACCTTGCAAAAATCCATTCCTCTCCTGGCCTGAGTTTAGTCACTCCAAGCCATAGCGCAGTCAGACTCCAGCCTAGTTACAGAGCATTGCTACAGTTAAATAATCACTCAAGTAGATCATGTACAATACACAGCTGCTGCTTCAAATGGATAATTTTGTTATATTATGTTTGCCTAACAAAAGAGAGCTCAGTAAAGACACTGAGAAGGAGCTTATGCCTTCCAGGTGTCAGCAGGCTGATGTTAGCTTAGCTCTTGAGAAAAACAAGGGGAAATCAAAGCCTCCCAGTACCACCAGGCATTGTAACATCTCAATAATGGAGGAATTTCCCCCTCAGCCTCTCTGCCAGGTTTATGACTGAGGGCTGACAGCTCCATTAGCAGAGGAGGCTTCACAGGAGACAGGAAGCAACTTTCTGTTGTTTTGATGCAGCCAGTGAGACAATCCAGCACGGCACAGGCAAGAAAAGAGACGAGGAACACTTGCAAGAGGGATGAAGCAAGCAAGCTGAATTTCATACCTAACTGACCTCTCTTGGACGCAATCTTGCATTTATACACCATCACACGAGGCAGCCAATATCTGTATTTTCCAGTTAAAACTATCAATTCCAGAAATATTTAAAGCACATTCTGTAACCTACCCTGAAAATACAGCTGAAGCACCACTCCATGCTACCAGCTTCATGTTACAGTGAAACACCCAGTACCGGGTTTACTTCAGGTACGGGCTGCACAAACCAAACAGTAACAGTCTTGACTAATTCACTTGGGAATTTTTGAAGTGAGCACAGGGCTTCCTGCATCTGTTGTTGTTAAGGTAGCAGGAACATTGGAGTCTGCTGGCATTTATGTATGAATCTGAAACATCCTGGGTACCAAGGGGAAACAAAACTCAGTTTGTGTACAAAGTCAGCCTTCAAAAGTAAAGGTATCTCAACTACACTCCTGACTGCAAGAGCTATTGCAGTTCCCAGTGCAAGCAATGGGATAATCATATCAAAAAAGTGGCTTAGCCACTACCAGAAATGTGCTCAACTTAAGAAAAAGTGACAGGACCATATGAAAAGCAGCTTACTATCTAAGTCAGAAAGAGGACTTGGCAACAGACAACAGATGGAGCCAGGGTGATAGAGTTGCCAATTATTAGATGTACTTACCGATAAATACACAACTTCAAGCAAAGACATGAGGGAATAAACAGGAAAAGGGTTTGAAAAAGAAAAAATATGAACATTTTCCCTTTTAGATCTTGCCTAGAAGAGCACTTACTGTTCTGCCAGGCTGCAAGATACCATGCTGCAAGGATACAATAAAAAGCTTTGCCATTGTGTAAATGCATGGTTCTCAGCTACGGGAAGAACACAGAAAGGGAACCTATGATGCAAGTGAACCACATGCTTCATTCTTTTCTGCAGCAGACACAGAGCAACACTCCTGTACTTTAACCCTGCACTTCTCTCATGAATCTGGAATCATCTGCATAAAGAATTCTAATAGCAGAAGCCAGTGTACAGAGTTGGTGGGTACAATGAAGTTATGGGAGGCCTATATCACCACAACACCTCTTCTGGACCAACTTTCTCCTTCCACAGTCACAAAAATATCACAGAATCATAGAACAGTTAGGGTTGGAAAGGACCTTAAGATCACCTAGTTCCAACCCCCCTGCCATGGGCAGGGACACCACACACTAGACCATGTCACCCAAGACTCTGTCCAGCCTTGAACACTGCCAGGGATGAAGCATTTACCACTTTTCTGGGCAATCCATTCCAGTGCCTCACCATCCTGAAATATTAATCACTGAAGCGAGGTTTGCTCCATCCCTGTCTCCTGCCCTGCTCCCACTGCCAGCTGCTTACCCTAATGAAACAGCACAATTCCAAGCAAAAAAACACAGGAGAAAGCACACACACTCCACCAGGTACAGCGAACACACTCCTCTGCCTTCAGTTCAAGCTACTTGTGTTCTACCTGCAAGTTCTACATCAAAAGAAACCAAAATGGACAATGGAATCACACAGCTGTACAGTATACTTCTGCCAGAGTCAGAAAATTACATTGGTCTATCAGGATATGGTATGCAACAGTAATTTCCAAAGATGATGACTAAATGGAAAGGTTTGTAACTAGTCCACCGGGCATAGTGGAGTTTCTCATAAAAAAAAAAACCAACTAAATCTTATCTTAGGTTGTAAATTCCACTGCCTAATTAAGTCCATGGAACTGTAAGCCTGTTGATTTTGCAGACAATAAAAAAGGCTAGAACTCTGATCTCTGCTAAAAAACATATCATTTCAGTTGAAGTATAAAGGCTTGTCATGAATTAGCCTAAATATTAGCTGCAAGACTTTTTTAGGGGGACAAATATAAACGTATAAACTTACATATCATTAGTACACTTGAAATTTCAGCTTTCAACTATCAAAGTACCACCTACTTAAGAATACTTAAGCAGAAAGTCCTCCGTACTTAAAGCAAATGCACTTCCCACCCTCAAAGCAATACAACATTAAAAGTGATCATCTGCATTTATACAGCACCTTTCATCTGAAGGCCATCAAACAAACATATACACACATACACCTGAACAGCCGAGCCTGTCATTAAACCGTGATTCACGTATTCTTACAGGGCAGCACTCGAAACAGCAAAACGTGGGCCAAGCTTTCATACCTCTTGGCAGAATGACCATCTCCTGCGGCTGGGCAAAGCTCCGGCCGTGCGCAGGCGGACCCTTGCCCCCGGATCAGGGCACGGGTTGCTGCCG
>NW_009925031.1:0-5877 GCF_000696875.1 Nestor notabilis
GTGTGGCCATCCAGACAGTTCTTTATCCACTAGCAAAGACACAAGAGTACATACCTCGCACCAGTTATTTCCCCATACAGTCATCTGTAGACACATGACTGTTGGAGTGTTCCTTTCCCTAATATTTGCAAAAAACTTAAAGCAAATAAATCAGCTACTGGGTACAGGTAAAGTAAGTCACAGTGTGCTTATTCATGTGAACAAATACTAGACTTAGTATGATTAGTATGCTCTCAGAAAACAGCTTCTCAGTTTCCATCAGAAACTATCTCTGTAATGAATATGTTATAAAGGAGCCCCTTTTATGTCCAAGGAGGAGGATGTTTCTCAGAAAAAGTCAGTGCACAAGCCTTTTACTGAGCCATTTATTTCCTCTGCCCCTTTCAGCATTGCATCCCTTTTCCCTAAGGCTCATAAACATGCAGTCAGGGAGACGAACAGTAATTGTTGAGTTAGCAAAGTTTAGGGTGATTTGCTACACACTGCTCTACCTCCCTCACACTGGCCTCTTTCTCTGGCAACAAGCAAGAACTGAAACATGAGATCCATCTAAAGGTGAGGTGGCTGTGCGAGACTAATGCATTGCCCTGCTCACCGCAAATGATTCCTCACCTGCATCCTAATCATCACACGCACATGATTCCTCACCTGCATCCTAATCATCACACGCACACTGCCAATCTCCAGCCGTGGTGCCAGAAATAGTCCCTTCCCAATGCCTTTGCTCTTTGGTCTGTTGCCTGCATCCACTCACCGCCAGTGCTTTGGAAATGGACCTGCCAATTAGTGCTGGGAACAGAAAGTCAGGCTGTGGCATGTTGTGTTCAAACTGGAAATGGGGATGTTTATTTTTTCAGCATTGCAAAGTGACATCTAACCACCCGCCTCATGAAAAATTGTTTTGCTTCATTTTGAACCACGAAGTCTCTTAGCTGGGTCATTCCCAGCCTGGCAGCAGCTGAAAAGCATGACTGTGCTGAGGCTACCCACACTTGTGCATTCCAGTTCTCTGCGTGCAGAGAGATGAACACACAGCTTTTACTTTGGGCCACAAGTAAAGTACTCCCAGACTGGGATCTGCATGTTAATTTGGCAAACTTTTCTTGGGAGCTACTACTGTGGGCAAGAAACTGAGACTGATGAGAAAACCAAGGATTTTTATGAATCCCATCGTGTTGAGGGGAAAAAGAATCAAGATAACTCACAGCACAAACCTGGTGCTCTGTTACCAAGCTCACAGTGTTTCCAGAGATATAAATAAACCCTCAGTATGTACCCTGCCACTATCACTTTAGCAGGACATGGACTTCTTTGTACGTGCAGAAGCACTAGTTTGGCCACCGCCTTCCCGGGAGCATTACCTCTGGCCATGAGGTTGCAGCTAAAGTGAAAACCTGCAGGCTGGGGACACAGGAAGCACCTCCCTGGGGGCTCAGGACACAGGGGCACTCAAGGCCATCATGGCCCATGGCAGCTGCTGGCAAGGGTGCAGAGCATCCCCAGTGCCACCGAGTGCCACTTCTCTGGGAGCCTCCCCCAGAGAGGGGCGGATTCAAAAAGGCTTGGGCTAGCAAAGCTCCAGTTCAACAAGCCCCTGGTGGCTCCTCCCCAATTTCTGCTACTACTGCTCTGTGAGGACTGCTCTTTTCTTGACTTTCTAGGGAGGGGCTGGAAGGCTGCAGAGAAGCAACCGAGCGCTCAGCAGTCAGTACTCTCCACCCTGTGGCACCCTCCAGTTTGAGTCCAGCAAAAAGGCACTCCAAAAGGGCCACTTGCTTGGGGTAGAGATTTCAGCCCTGCCAGCATTGCACTTGAGGTTTTTTGGAGCCATCCTGCCTGCTCTTCTGCCAGCTTGCAAAGGGCTTATTGCGCAAAGCTAACAGGAACCAGAGTGGGAGGTCACCCTGAGGTCTGCCAGTCACTGGAAGTGCTTTTGGTGTTCGGTTGCATGCTGCGCAAGAGTGAGCAACCTCAGAGACCATGTCAATGCTAAGCAAAACAGGCCCACAGCTGCTTCTGGCATTGAGCAGCATTCTTCCTCCAAGACTGGAAGAGCCACAGCTAAACTGCCCCCCAGGACAGGTCCTCACTTCTCTTGACCTGTGCCCTGGGATGTCAGCTGAGGAGCACCTGCTGGCCTCGGCCAACACCGTGCGGGGAAACATCAATGCATGCTCGACTCTGGACGAGAACCATCCCCACGGCAGGGGATTGCAGGGATCCTGGGTATCATAACTCCTCCAGCCCTACCTGCCGGCAGTGACTGCAAGGCTGCTCCCAGCTGCGCCCATCTCCTCCCTAGCAGAGCACGGGCTGCCCAGGAGAAGCACAGTTGGACCCCATGGGCAAGGTGGGACGTGGAAAGCAGTTTTCTGGTCATGTGAAATTTCCTGCCTGCCCTGATGATAAATGCAGCCACAAAAGGTCCTCCTAAAAATTCTCTGTGCAGTGTTAAGACAAACACCCACTGCACGTAGACACAACCAACCTCACTTATGACACCATCTCCTATTTTACATATCCACAAAGGCCAACATGTAGACAGACACACTTTCAGCGAATGGCATCTTTATAATCAATGATAGACTAATCAGCAAATCTGCTGGAGGCTAAATTAAAGTAAATGTCCCAGGGAGATTTAAATGCAACTTTATTTCTTACAAGAATATTTGAATAGGGCCTTATCTTGCCAACTTCAAATAATATACTGAAATAACTTTTTATTTGGGAAATAGTATTTCATATTTCAGGTAATGAACTTCACTATTCTTTCTTCAGTTACACAGGCTTGTGACTGTAACAGTACAAATTCAACTGCTTTTTTTTTTTCTTTGGAAAACACAAATTTGCAATTTTTTTTTAATTGCAGTATGTTTCAAATGGAGAAACTCAGCACAGTTTACCTCAGATTTTCTCTGATTCAGAATAGATTGATAAGGAATTCCAGCACAAAGGTATAGGAAATCAATAAACATCAACTGCAGTAAAGACTTGTAAAACCATTGAGGGAAAAGATAAATCCTGTTTAAATGCATAAAAATCAGCTGAGGAATTTGTAAGCTTCTATTTTTTTTCAGTAAGTGATATAAGGTAACAATCTTGTTTACACCGACAGATGTCTTGAAAGCGTTTTATCAGGATCAGCTGATAAAGCTTGTAGAAGCTTCTTAAGATAAATAACAGGTTCTGTACTAACATCACTATCTACAAGAGACCACAGAAGTTTATAAAGAATGCCTCAAAAAAAGCAAGCAAGCTGATTCCCAGATTGCAGTCTCACAAATCACCTCAGAGTGCCCTACAGTGAGCTCGCTGGTGGCCTACTGCATGTGTTCATCTTTCAAACTCATAAAGGAAATAGCTTGACTACATCAATTATTCCAATATCACATAATAGTACCCGTCACAGGGAAGTTGTGTGATTTTTAAGTAGGAAGGTAATGGCCAGAAAACTCTCTATGTGTTGGCTAGCACACTCAAAACAATTGATATTTACTTCTGGATATGTTTAGTCAAGTGTTAGTAAGGACTATATACCTTTTGAGTTACTCATCTCTAAAACTTTGTGTTAGAAGCTGGAAACATGAGCTCCTAGGTGTATCTTTATTCTATTGTTATGATATTAAAAGAACTTGAACCTAAAAAGGAAAATAACCCCTATGTAGTATTTCTACTATAACTTGAAAAAGTAATGGTGTTTCCTCTCCCTCAAATTATATGTAACTTTAATGATTCCTCATAGTTCACAACTGAAATGTGGTTTTCTTTTACAGCACACATTTGGTATTCAAAACACATGTACTTTAGTATTTGTTCATTCAGTCCTCAAAATGTGCAGTTTGCCATGCAGATTTACAACTGAAATATCATTATCAATGACTACAAGAAGCTGTATTGTTACTTTGTTGAATTTGGGCACATTATTGGCCAGCTTTATTGCAAATGGCTTCAAATAAAGTTGAAGCATCACATCTGTTGCCAGTATAAATAAAAAATAAGAACAGACTCAAATAAACAGTGAATAACTGCAAAATAAATAGAGGTCTAAATTTATTGCTATGTTTATAATTTATTAGTTCTCTGCCTTTCATTTCATCCAAGTTGTACCTCCCAAAAAAAGATTGCATTAACTCCTAATAAAAGCCTGGGCAAAGGGGGAAGATATTTGTAAATCTGGGTCCGTGGAACCCCCTAAGCCTCTCTGCTTAGACCAAAAGAAGGTGTTGAGACATGATGGGGATGTCCAGACCTTGAAAGGTCTCAGAAAGCCTTGATGCTGTCTTGGATAAGATCAGGGTGGGGAAAGGGGAGACAGAGAACTGAGGCATTTTGTTGAATCTCAAGAGGTTTAAAAATAAACATTCAGAGAGGATGGATAGTTCTACCTGTAACAGGTGAACTGGTGAATTGCTACCTCCTAAGCAAATGAAAATGACATGTCACAGGTTTTAAGATTTTAAAAGCACAGATTTTTTTTATTTTATTTTTTTTAGTGTACAACTAAACTTAAATCCCACAGCTGTAAGGCCAGCATGGGAATATATAGGGTGCGTTGAACAAACCATGTTAGGATGGCATTAGAAATAGTACTGAGCAAGCTGACGGCCCATGAACAGCACATGGCAACGTGAGAAGCAAGTTCTCCCAGATTAGCTGTATGACAGGGTAAATTTACATGTGTATGAGCCGCCTAATATGCCACAAATTCCACTAAAAAAACCAAAAATGCACTTCAGACGGTGTTAAAGTCACCATTATTGCAGCCTCAGGCTATCAGCAGTCACTTAAAGCATTCTAATCCTCAATCATACATACTGTTAATGTGCTACTATTTAGACATGCTTGTAATTTATAGAAGGTTAATGTGGATTTTTAGAGAATCCAATTCACTCCAAGTGTTTGCCACAGCAAGTGAGAAAATGTACTTAGCCGAGAAGGACTCCATTTCAAAATGACAGGACTCCTCTGTTCTTGATCCTCATTTTGCCTACAACATTTCAATTTACCTAGAAAATACACTAGTTTGGACAAATTACTATCTTATTGGTGGAAAAACAGTCAGGATTTATTCTTTACGAAGCCTTTTCAGTATTTTTTTTCCAGAGAAGATTACAGAGTTTATGTTATTTCAGTGGATTATCTAGTTATAACTTCAGAAGACAATATATTCATGTTTGGGGAAAAAGCAATAAGCAGAGATCATTTATTCATCTTCTTTGATTATTTTTTCAAGTCTATTTCATTGTCCATTCCTAACAAAAAAAGTTTTTAAATTAGCTATTTCTTTCTGAAGTAAAACAACCCAGTACTAAAGTATCATATTTTTTATGCTCTGTGTTAGTTATCAAGAAGTATGTACAATATGAGCAATACGTGCTCACATTTTTAAAAAGTGAGCTACTTGGAAAGGAATAAAACTGACATATTCTTTCTACAAAACTACTAAAAGCTGACCTCTAGCTAAAAAAATATCATGTTTACTGAGAAGGTGCTGTGCACTACTGAGGTACTTCACATTGGTATAGTTCACTTAGTTTTGCAGTGAGATGAAAACACTAAGATATTACTTCAGGAATATAATTCTTTTCATTTCTGCATTTACACAGGCACTCCTCTGGTCAAGTGGCAGGTAAAATATGCTGCAGTGCACATGACTCAAAACCACACGGAATGAACTGAAATCATTAATTCTTGGGCATTTTAGTTAAGTAATCACAACTGAAACACTGTGTTTGAGTAACTAAATATAAATCATGCACTTGGAGAAAATTAGGGACAACATTAGGGGGAAAATAATCCCAGTGAAACCATCAGCATTAGGTGATGGGTGATTAACCCCTGTGGGAACCTGTGATTTCAGCTCTATTCATGCTGAGG